>NC_064622.1:41478161-41781191 GCF_023898315.1 Schistocerca nitens
ACTGCAGCTGGTACCTCGGGAACACGTAGCGCTAGCTTCTCCACGAGCGGCGCCAGCCTCGAGATCGGCGCCGACTCTAGTGCTGTTGTCAACATTACACTCCTCCACGTGCATCATTTCAGTTATTCGTTCGGCCTTGAGTTAATTTTTTCGGATGAATACCTCAACGGAACTCTTACAGTATCAATTTGTTGTCCGATGCTCTGTCCGTCTGTTAATACCCCCTTTTCTCAGGAACGGGTAGAGATACACTTGGCTGTGTAAAAGAATTAAGGTTCTAAGTAAATGCAATCAAAAGACACGGACATTTGTGTCACATTTTTTGATACTCGCAAAACTGCTCATCAAAACCCATAGACGAAGTATCCATACGCGTAATATTCCGGACAACAGCGTCACAGTCGGGTGCACTACTTTGCCTCTACCAGTGACATGATCTCCAGGCGTCGAGCAGATGTCACTGGGCATATACGTGGGGCGTGCAATAAGTAATGAAACACATTTTTCTCACGGCCCGTTTCAGTTGAAAAAGTAAGGAATTTGTTGTGGGACATCGTGGAATATTCCCGCTTCAGCCCCTATAGTTCCATGAAGTTCCAATCGGTGTCGGCGCTGTGTGTAGCCTTCAAAATTGCGTGTGTAACGGAGGTGCACTCCAACCAGAGAGCTGTCATCGAGTTTATTTTGGCGGGAAACCAGAGCATCGCAGATATTCTCAGATCCTTGCAGAATGTCTGCGGAGACCTGGCAGTGAACAAAAGCACGGTGAGTCGTTGGACGAGACATCTGTCAAATCGCAATAAAGTCGTGCAAACGTGTCCGACCTACCGCGAGCCGGTCGGCCGCCCAAAGTTGTGACTCCTGCAGTGTTAGAACGTACAGTCACTCTCATTCCAGGTGATCGACGGATCTCACACACCTCACTGCACAACGTCTATGTCTGTTTTGGAGATGCTGACAAACTCTCCCACCAGCTGGCGTGCTGAAAAGAGTGTGTCCTCTGGGATCCTCACCGCCTAACGGAAGACCATGAACAGCAACGAAGGACCATCTATGCGGAATTGGTTGCGTGTTACAAGCCTGATAGTGACAATATTTGTCGAACATAGTTCGAGGCTATGAAACAAAACGCCAGTCCCTGAAGTGGTGCCACAACGCCTCTCCTCCGAAGAAAAAGTTCGAAGTCGCACCCTCAGCGAGCAAAGTCGTGCCGACGGTCTTCTGGGCCTCTGAAGAGGTTACACTGTTTGACGCCCTCCATGGAGCTCACACAACTTCTTTGTTCTTCCCCATCCAGCCTACACTCTGGATCTCGTACGGTCCATATTCCATAAGTTTGGCTCAATGAAGAATGCACTCGGCGGGAAGCAAAACGTGGATGATGGGATGGTTGTTGACGCAGTAAGATGGTGACTTCGAGGTCGTCCATTAGAGTGGTACCATGCGGGAATACAGGCACTCCCAGCACGATGGCGTTAGGCCGTCTCATTGGTCGGAGATTATGTTGAAAAGTAGGGTTTTGTAGCCAAAAGAGTGGGGTAAAATGTGCTGTATGGCAGTCCTGTATGAAAGCTTTCAGAAACAAAATGTTGCATTGTTTACTGAATGGCCCGCATCTCGTGGTCGTGCGGTAGCGTTCTCGCTTCCCACGCCCGGGTTCCCGGGTTCGATTCCCGGCGGGGTCAGGGATTTTCTCTGCCTCGTGATGGCTGGGTGTTGTGTGCTGTCCTTAGGTTAGTTAGGTTTAAGTAGTTCTAAGTTCTAGGGGACTTATGACCGCAGCAGTTGAGTCCCATAGTGCTCAGAGCCATTTGATTTTTTGTTTACTGAATGCCCTTCGTACTAAGGGCAACGACCGGTCGCTCTCAGGCAGTTCAGTTCGTTGAGCCACTGGAAGGAGTTACGACACAGAACGACCTCCAGGATCTCCAGCGCTTCCAGCAGCGGTCCCACCTCGGGGTTACCGCACGAGAGCCACTACGAGCAGCCAGACGTCTGCCAAGGAACATCGCATCCTCCGACTGGGTCTACTGTGGACTTGGTGCTCCGAGACTGGTGTTGCTGTGTCGAGATTGATCGCCGTCATTACACGGCCAAATGGACCGTAAATTTTCAGCATAAAGCGCCATTGCTAACAGGACATAGGAATTATTATCCCGACACCCACCTTTGTGATTCCTCCTGTGGAACATATTAGCGTTCATCTGTTTGTACTTAGACACATATCAAATGTTCTGTTGGTTGATCAGTCATTAATTCGTGGTAAACTCCATCTGTACTGAATTCAACCGGTACTCAAGAACGACAGTTTAATTGTGTCTTACATCTTTGTTGGGGAAATATCAGGAATCCGGTGAAACATCAAACCTCCGACATCGCTGCTGCCGGAAAAAAGACCCTGCAAGAACGGGACCAACGACTACTGAAAAGAATCGTTCAGAGTGACAGAAGAGCAACACTTCCGCAAATTGCCGCAGATTTCAGTGCTGGGCCATCAACAAGTGTCATTGTTCGAAACATTCAACGAAACATCATCGATATGGGCTTTCGAAGCCGAAGGCCAGCTTGTTTACCCTTGATGAGTGCACGACACAAAGCTTTATGCCTCGCCTGGGTCCGTCAACACCGACATTGGACTGTTGAAGACTGGAAACATATTGCCTGGTCGGACGAGTCTCGTTTCAAATTGTGTCGGATGGATAGAATTGTACGGGTATGCAGACAACCTCATGAATCCATGGACCCTTTATGTCAGCAGAGTACTGTTCAAGCTGGATTGAAGAGGTTTTAGCAAACGGACACAGCATGTTGTTCTCAATGGAGAGACGTCTACAGACGTAAAGGAACCTCTGGCGTGCCACAGGGGAGTGTTATGGGACCATTGCTTTTCACAACATATAAAATGACCTAGTAGATAGTGTCGGAAGTTCGATGCAGCTTTTCGCGGATGATGCTGCAGTACACAGAGAAGCTGCAGCATTAGAAAATTGCAGCGAAATGCAGGAAGATCTGCAGCGGATAGGCACTTGGTGCAGGGAGTGGCAACTAACCCTTAACATAGACAAATGTAATGTATTGCGAATACATAGAAAGAAGGATCCTTTATTGTATGATTATATGATAGCGGAACAAACACTGGTAGCAGTTACTTCTGTAAAATATCTGGGAGTATGCGTACGAAAAATGGTTCAAATGGCTCTGAGCACTATGGGACTCAACTGCTGTGGTCATAAGTCCCCTAGAACTTAGAACTACTCAAACCTAACTAACCTAAGGACATCACACACATCCATGCCCGAGGCAGGATTCGAACCTGCGACCGTAGCGGTCGTGCGGTTCCAGACTGTAGCGCCTTTAACCGCTCGGCCACTCCGGCCGGCGAGTATGCGTACGGAACGATTTCTAGTGGAATGATCGTATAAAATTAATTGTTGGGAAGGCGGGTGGTAGTTTGAGATTCATTGGGAGATTCCTTAGAAAATGTAGTCCATCAACAAAGGAGTTGGCTTACAAAACACTCGTTCGACCTATACTTGAGTATTGCTCATCAGTGTGGGATCCGTACCAGGTCGGGTTGACGGAGGAGATAGAGAAGACCCAGAGAAGAGTGCCGCGTTTCGTCACAGGGTTACTTGGTAAGCGTGACAGCGTTACGGAGATGTTTAGCAAACTCAAGTGGCAAACTCTGCAAGAGAGGCGCTCTGCATCGCGGTGTAGCTTGATGCCAAGGTTTCGAGAGGGTGCGTTTATGGATGAGGTATCGAATATATTGCTTCCCCCTACTTACACCTCCCGAAGAGACTCAAATGGCTCAAATGGCTCTGAGCACTATGGGACTTAACTGCTGTGGTCATCAGTCCCCTAGAACTTAGAACTACTTAAACCTAACTAACCTAAGGACATCACACACATCCATGCCCGAGGCAGGATTCGAACCTGCGACCGTAGCGGTCGTGCGGTTCCAGACTGAAGCGCCCAGAACCGCTCGGCCACAGAGGCCAGCGACCACAAGGCAGTAGCTGCTAGGCTGAATACCGTAACTCCTAGAACCATCAAAAAGAAACCTAAAGTATAGCTATCTAAAAAAGCTGATAAAATGCTCTTAACGCCTTTTTAAGAGACAGTCTGCACTCCTTCCGATCTGATCATGTAAGCGTAGAAAAGCTATGGAATGATTGGAAAGAGAGAGTTTCGACAGCAATTGAGAGATATGTACCACATAAATTAATAAGTGATGGTACTGATCGCCCATGGTACACAAAACGGGTCAGATCGCTGTTTCAGAAGCAGCGAAAAAAAGCATGCCAAATTTAAAAGAACGCAAAATCCCCAAGACTGGCAAAGTTTTGCAGAAGTTCAAAATTAGTGTGTACTTCAATGAGAGATGCTTTCAATAATTTACACAGCGAAACTCTGTCTCGAAATCTGGCAGAAAACCCAAAGATATTCTGGTCATACGTAAAGCACACCAGTGGCAAGACGCAATCAATACCTTCACTGCGCGATAACAACGGTGAAGCCACTGATGGCAGTGCCACTAAAGCAGAGTTATTAAACACGATTTTCCGAAACTCCTTCACCAAAAAAAAAAAAAGTAAATATTCCTGAATTCCAATCAAGAACATCTGCCAAGATGAGAAACATAGAAAAAGATATCCCCGGTGTCGCAAAGCAGCTTAAATCACTTAGTAAAAGCAAGGCTTCCGGTCCAGATTGTATACCAGTCAGGTTCCTCTCACACTATGCTGGTGAAATAGCTCCATATTTAGAAATTATATTCAACCGCCCACTCACAGACAGTTCCGTACCTGAAAACTGGAAAGTTTCTCAAGTCACACCAACAGCCAAAAAGGGAAATAGTACTAATCTGCTGAATTACAGGGCCACATCACTTGCGTCGATTTACAGTAGAGTTTTGGAACACATACTG
The DNA here is from genome assembly GCF_023898315.1 of Schistocerca nitens. Classification (NCBI taxonomy): domain Eukaryota; kingdom Metazoa; phylum Arthropoda; class Insecta; order Orthoptera; family Acrididae; genus Schistocerca; species Schistocerca nitens. Next base: position 41,483,092 of record NC_064622.1, read on the forward strand.
TATTCGAACATTATGAAGTACCTCGAAGAAAACGATTTATTGACACGTAGTCATCACGGATTCAGAGAATATCGTTCTTTCGAAACACAACTAGCTCTTTATACTCATGAAGTAATGAATGCTATCGACAGGGGATGTCAAAATGATTCCATATTTTTAGATTTCCAGAAGGCTTTCAACACCGTTCCTCACAAGCGTCTTCTAACCAAACTGCGCGCCTATGGAATATCGCCTCAGTTGTGGGACTGGATACGTGATTTCCTGTCGGAAAGGTCACAGGTCATAGTAACAGACAGAAAGTCATCGAGTAAAACAGAAATAATATTCCGCGTTCCCCAAGGAAGTGTTATAGGCCCTATATTGTTCCTGATCTATATTAACGACATAGGAGACAATCTGAGTAGCTGTCTTAGATTATTTGCAGATGATGCTGTTATTTACCGTCTTGTAAAGTCATCAGATGACCAAAATGAATTACAAAGTGATTTAGATAAGTTATCTGTATGGTGCGAAAAGTGGTAATTGACCCTGAATAAAGAAAAGTGTGACGTTATTCACATGAGTACTAAAAGAAATCCGCTAAATTTCGATTACGCGGTAGGTCACACAAATCTGAAGGCTGTAAATACAACTAAATACTTAGGGATTAAAGTTACAAATACCCTAAATTGGAACGATAACACAGATAATGTTGTGGGTAGAGCCAACCAAAGACTGCGATTCATTGGCAGAACACTTAGAAGGTGCAACAGGTCTACTAAAGAGACTGCTTACACCACGCTTGCCCGCCCTATTCAGGAGTACTGCTGTGTGGTGTGGGATCCGCAACAGGTGGGACTGATGGATGACGTCCAAAAAGTACAATGAAGGGCAGCTCGTTTTGTACTACGGCGAAATAGAGGAGATAGTGCCACAGACATGATACGTGAATTGGAGTGGCAATTATTAAAACAAAGGCGTTTTTCGTTGCAAAAAATTTCGATCACCAGTTTGCTCCTCCGATTGTGAAAACATTCTGTTGACACCCACCTACATAGAGAGAAATGATCATTACGATAAAATAAGAGAAATTAGCGATCGCACAGAAAAATTTAAGTGCTCGTTTTTCCCGTGCGCCGTTCGAGAGTGGAACGTGAAATATGGTATCCCGGCTGAGACACAAAGTTGAAATATGGTATCCCGGCTGAGACACAAAGTTGAAATATGCTCACTATTTTTTATTTACTTAAATTTGGCATATTTCGTGGCAGTACCTTTTCCGTTAGATGTTTACAAGGCGATATTGGTCTTGGCTTCAGTTGTCTAGTGGAAGTATGATTCCACAATTGCAGTATTGTCGGCTGCAGAAATGACCTGGTTCAATGCGTTTGCCTCATTTTGGTGCTTCAAATACCATTTCTTCGAATGTGGTTTCTTCTTAAAGTTTATATAAAAATAGTAACATAATTCAAAATTATTTATGACGGCGACCTGCACATTGTTCTACCGTCAACACACACCACGAGATCACTGCCGACTGGGTACAGTCAAAGACGACTCCAGGGTCAGAGACATTTTACACAACACACAAGCTTCCACTTGTAATCAGTCTTTTTGCTATTCTTCGACACATTTACTAATAGTAATCAATATGCTTTCACTCTCAAAAATATATGTAAATTAACATATGATAAGGCAAATTATAATAAAAAAAATTCTGACAAAAAATATAAGAAAACATTCACAATTTGGCATCGACAAATCCGGTAAAATATAACACATCTCCCAGATCCAGTACAACTGCTCCCCAGGGCTTTTGTTGTTATGGACATATACAACAAAATCCCGACCACTCTCAGTAATGGTTCTGTATTACACAATTAGTACATTAATGATGCAGTCTGATAACCTCTTCCAAATTTGGACTCTTTGAATCTGTGGTCTTGTTACTGGCTGTTGTTGCAATGATCCTTCCCCATCAATCTCATACACAAAAAATTCAAGTAAAGAAATTATTTGACATGACAAATATACATGGTATAAAACATACATGAGAAATATTCTAACATACAGCATACAGATTGAAAATAATAGAAAGGTAAAACTCATTTCCTAGAGTAAGATTTAAATTTTTTTTCATATTAATGTTAATTTCATTATGCTTACATATTGTACAGTAAAAATGATACTGGACATATGTAGTGTAGTGTTTTTTTTCCCTATATATTTGCCTTTTATATTTTTACTTCTGATTTTCTTTTTTGAATTTTATATTTTTTTAATCATGTTTTTTGTTTTGTATATATTATTTGCTTATGATTTTCTTTTTAAATTTTCTTTACTCATGTTTTTTTATTTTGTATTTTTTTTCTTATGATTTTCCTTTTTTAATACAGTTAAAGATACATCAGTATTATCTAAATTTTTTGCAATTATTTATGTACACTTGCCTCTCTACTACAATATTACTACAAGTTACATACTTGTGAAGAGTACTTTCGCTCCCCTCAACATCAGTATAGACAACAATAAATTGCTCATGTATCATGAGGCTTTATCTAAAATTGGTTTTGAAACTTATACCTTTGCATGCATGTCCTCACATACATGCCTTCACCCACAGGGAGACTTAGCTTCCAAAAATTAGAAAAATTCAGAAATGCTCACTATGGAGACTTTTTTGTAAAAAGTAAAAATAAATCTTTCTCTCATTCTTTGTTACAACAGTGTTTTTTTATCAGTTTCAATTAACATGTGACTTCAAATTATTAATTTATACATGCAAATATACATACTTGGTTGTAAAGGTAGTTTTGTTCTAACAAGCATATTCCAGTGGATGACTTTTGTTTTAGATGATAATAGGTTATTTAAATTTTGAAATTATGATTTCTGTTTACATAGTTTTAAAGAGACAACATTCCTGAGACCTAATAATTTCTTTGACTAAGGGTACACCAAACGATAAACATTAGGGTGTGGATTTTCTGTGACTTCAAAAGGCCCAATGTAGATATCAAAGAATTTTTTAATTTCTGAAGTTAACATTTTTGATTTTTCATGAGATTTGACCAGAACAAGATCCCCAATTTTGAAAGTGGTTAATTTTACCCTATTGTTATGTCTTTTATTCCTCTTTTCCCCTTGTTTCCTCATAGTTTCCCTGACAATATCTTCTCTCTCTTGCATAGTTAAAGGTGTAGATTTAGGAAATTCATTAAGTTCTGATATAAGATTTGGAGGTCTAATATTAAACATAATCTCATACAGTGAAAATCCTGTGGAACTATGTTGTAGGCTATTCATAATATCTTCAGATTTTGAATGTGCTCAAACCAGGTTGGATGTTTATGGCTACAATAGGTTCTACAAAGTCTCCCAATATCCCTCATATATCTTTCTGCAGGATTGGTGGATGGAGAATAAACAGATATAAGTATATGCTTCAATTTTGATCTTGCAATAAACTTTTTCCAAATTTTAGAGGTGAACTGTGAACCATTATCTGATCATATAGCTTTTGGTTTACCCACCTGTGCGAAATAATCTCTTTCAATTTTTATTATAATTTCATGTCTAGTAGCTTTTTTCATTCCTGAAGAGGGGCAGCAGCCTTTTCAGTAGTTGCAGGGGCAACAGTCTGGATGATTGACTGATCTGGCCTTGTAACATTAACCAAAACGGCCTTGCTGTGCTGGTACTGCGAACGGCTGAAAGCAAGGGGAAACTACAGCCGTAATTTTTCCCGAGGACATGCAGCTCTACTGTATGATTAAATGATGATGGCGTCTTCTTGGGTAAAATATTCCGGAGGTAAAATAGTCCCCCATTCGGATCTCCGGGCGGGGACTACTCAAGAGGACGTCGTTATCAGGAGAAAGAAAACTGGCGTTCTACGGATCGGAGCGTGGAATGTCAGATCACTTAATCGGGCAGGTAGGTTAGAAAATTTGAAAAGGGAAATGGATAGGTTAAAGTTAGATATAGTGGGAATTAGTGAAGTTCGGTGGCAGGAGGAACAAGACTTTTGGTCAGGTGATTACAGGGTTATAAATACAAAATCAAATAGGGGTAATGCAGGAGTAGGTTTAATAATGAATAAAAAAATAGGAGTGCGGGTTAGCTACTACAAACAGCATAGTGAACGCATTATTGTGGCCAAGATAGACACAAAGCCCATGCCTACTACAGTAGTACAAGTTTATATGCCAACTAGCTCTGCAGATGATGAAGAAATAGATGAAATGTATGACGAGATAAAAGAAATTATTCAGGTAGTGAAGGGAGACGAAAATTTAATAGTCATGGGTGACTGGAATTCGTCAGTAGGAAAAGGGAGAGAAGGAAACATAGTAGGTGAATATGGATTGGGGGGAAGGAATGAAAGAGGAAGCCGCCTTGTAGAATTTTGCACAGAGCATAACTTAATCATAGCTAACACTTGGTTCAAGAATCATGAAAGGAGGCTGTATACATGGAAGAAGCCAGGAGATACTGACAGGTTTCAGATGGATTATATAATGGTAAGACAGAGATTTAGGAACCAGGTTTTAAATTGTAAGACATTTCCTGGGGCAGATGTGGATTCTGACCACAATCTATTGGTTATGAACTGCAGATTGAAACTGAAGAAACTGCAAAAAGGTGGGAATTTAAGGAGATGGGACCTGGATAAACTGAAAGAACCAGAGGTTGTAGAGAGTTTCAGGGAGAGCATAAGGGGACAATTGACAGGAATGGGGGAAAGAAATACAGTAGAAGAAGAATGGGTAGCTCTGAGGGATGAAGTGGTGAAGGCAGCAGACGATCAAGTAGGTAAAAAGACGAGGGCTAATAGAAATCCTTGGGTAACAGAAGAAATATTGAATTTAATTGATGAAAGGAGAAAATATAAAAATGCAGTAAATGAAGCAGGCAAAAAGGAATACAAACGTCTCAAAAATGAAATCGACAGGAAGTGCAAAATGGCTAAGCAGGGATGGTTAGAGGACAAATGTAAGGATGTAGAGGCTTGTCTCACTAGGGGTAAGATAGATACTGCCTACAGGAAAATTAAAGAGACCTTTGGAGAGAAGAGAACCACTTGTATGAATATCAAGAGCTCAGATGGAAACCCAGTTCTAAGCAAAGAAGGGAAGGCAGAAAGGTGGAAGGAGTATATAGAGGGTTTATACAAGGGAGATGTACTCGAGGACAATATTATGGAAATGGAAGAGGATGTAGATGAAGACGAAATGGGAGATAAGATACTGCGTGAAGAGTTTGACAGAGCACTGAAAGACCTGAGTCGAAACAAGGCCCCGGGAGTAGACAACATTCCACTAGAACTACTGATGGCCTCGGGAGAGCCAGTCATGACAAAACTCTACCATCTAGTGAGCACGATGTATGAGACAGGTGAAATACCCTCAGACTTCAAGAAGAATATAATAATTCCAATCCCAAAGAAAGCAGGTGTTGACAGATGTGAAAATTACCGAACTATCAGTTTAATAAGTCACAGCTGCAAAATACTAACGCGAATTCTTTACAGACGAATGGAAAAACTGGTAGAAGCCGACCTCGGGGAAGATCAGTTTGGATTCCGTAGAAATGTTGGAACACGTGAGGCAATACTGACCTTACGACTTATCTTGGAAGAAAGATTAAGAAAAGGCAAACCTACGTTTCTAGCATTTGTAGACTTAGAGAAAGCTTTTGACAATGTTGAATGGAATACTCTCCTTCAAAGTCTGAAGGTGGCAGGGGTAAAATACAGGCAGCGAAAGGCTATTTACAATTTGTACAGAAACCAGATGGCAGTTATAAGAGTCGAGGGGCATGAAAGGGAAGCAGTGGTTGGGAAAGGAGTGAGACAGGGTTGTAGCCTCTCCCCGATGTTATTCAATCTGTATATTGAGCAAGCAGTAAAGGAAACAAAAGAAAAGTTCGGAGTAGGTATTAAAATTCATGGAGAAGAAGTAAAAACTTTGAGGTTCGCCGATGACATTGTAATTCTGTCAGAGACAGCAAAGGACTTGGAAGAGCAGTTGAACGGAATGGACAATGTCTTGAAAGGAGGATATAAGATGAACATCAACAAAAGCAAAACGAGGATAATGGAATGTAGTCAAATTAAGTCGGGTGATGCTGAGGGAATTAGATTAGGAAATGAGACACTTAAAGTAGTAAAAGAGTTTTGCTATTTAGGGAGTAAAATAACCGATGATGGTCGAAGTAGAGATGATATAAAATGTAGACTGGCAATGGCAAGGAAAGCGTTTCTCAAGAAGAGAAGTCCCCTAGAACTTAGAACTACTCAAACCTAACTAACCTAAGGACATCACACACATCCATGCCCGAGGCAGGATTCGAACCTGCGACCGTAGCGGTCGTGCGGTTCCAGACTGTAGCGCCTTTAACCGCTCGGCCACTCCGGCCGGCGAGTATGCGTACGGAACGATTTCTAGTGGAATGATCGTATAAAATTAATTGTTGGGAAGGCGGGTGGTAGTTTGAGATTCATTGGGAGATTCCTTAGAAAATGTAGTCCATCAACAAAGGAGTTGGCTTACAAAACACTCGTTCGACCTATACTTGAGTATTGCTCATCAGTGTGGGATCCGTACCAGGTCGGGTTGACGGAGGAGATAGAGAAGACCCAGAGAAGAGTGCCGCGTTTCGTCACAGGGTTACTTGGTAAGCGTGACAGCGTTACGGAGATGTTTAGCAAACTCAAGTGGCAAACTCTGCAAGAGAGGCGCTCTGCATCGCGGTGTAGCTTGATGCCAAGGTTTCGAGAGGGCGCGTTTATGGATGAGGTATCGAATATATTGCTTCCCCCTACTTACACCTCCCGAAGAGACTCAAATGGCTCAAATGGCTCTGAGCACTATGGGACTTAACTGCTGTGGTCATCAGTCCCCTAGAACTTAGAACTACTTAAACCTAACTAACCTAAGGACATCACACACATCCATGCCCGAGGCAGGATTCGAACCTGCGACCGTAGCGGTCACGCGGTTCCAGACTGTAGCGCCCAGAACCGCACGGCCACTCCGGCCGGCTTCCCGAAGAGATCACGAATGTAAAAATCAGAGGGATTCGAGCGCGCATGGAGGCTTTCCGGCAGTCGTTCTTCCCGCGAACCATACGCGACTGGAACAGGAAAGGGAGGTAATGACAGCGGCACGTAAAGTGCCCTCCGCCACACACCGTTGGGTGGCTTGTGGAGTATAAACGTAGATAAAAAAAAGGTGGTGGTGGCGGCTTTGTAATAGCGTGCGGCGTGTGTAGTTGGAGTGATGTGGGATCCCTGATACGTCTAGATACGACTCTGACAGGTGGCACGTACGTAAGCATCCTGTATGATCACATGCATCCATTCATGTCCATTGTGTATTCCGACGGACTTTGGTAATTCCAGCAGGACAATGCGACATCCCACACGTCCAGAATTGCCACAGAGTGGCTCCAGAAACACTCTTCTGAGTTTAACACTTCCGTTGGCCACCATATTCCCCAGACGTGAACATATTGGGCATATCAGGGATGCCTTGCAACGTGCTGTTCAGAAGAGATCTCTACCCCGTCGTACTCTTACGGATTTGTGGGCAGCCCTGCAGGATTCATGGTATCAATTCCCTCCAGCAGTACTCCAGACATTAGTCGAGTCCATGACAGTTCGTGTTGCGGCACTTCTGCGTGGCTGCGGAGGCTCTACACGATATTAGGCATGTGTACCAGTTTCTCTGGCTCTTCGGTGTAGTTATACAGGGTGATTCAAAAAGAATACCACAACTTTAAAAATGTGTATTTAATGAAAGAAACATAATATAACCTTCTGTTATACATCATTACAAAGAGTAGTTAAAAAGGTTTTTTTTCACTCAAAAACAAGTTCAGAGATGTTCAATATGGCCCCCTCCAGTCACACGAGCAATATCAACCCGATACTCCAACTCGTTCCACGCTCTCTGTAGCATATCAGGCGTAACAGTTTGGATAGCTGCTGTTATTTCTCGTTTCAAATCATCAATGGTGGCTGGGAGAGGTGGCCGAAACACCATATCCTTAACATACCCCAATAATAAAACATCGCAGGGGGTAAGATCAGGGCTTCTTGGAGGCCAGTGATGAAGTGCTCTGTCACGGGCTGCCTGGCGGCCGATCCATCGCCTCGGGTAGTTGACGTTCAGGTTTCATAACTAACCTTTTTCGTAGGACTCTCCATACAGTTGATTGTGGAATTTGCAGCTCTCTGCTAGCTCTGCGAGTCGATTTTCCTGGGCTGCGAACAAATGCTTGCTGGATGCGTGCTACATTTTCATCACTCGTTCTCGGCCGTCCAGAACTTTTCCCTTTGCACGAACACCCATTCTCTGTAAACTGTTTATACCAACGTTTAATACACCAACTATCAGGAGGTTTAACACCATACTTCGTTCGAAATGCACGCTGAACAACTGTCGTCGATTCACTTCTGCCGTACTCAATAACACAAAAAGCTTTCTGTTGAGCGGTCGCCATCTTAGCATCAACTGACGCTGACGCCTAGTCAACAGCGCCTCAAGCGAACAAATGTAAAACTAAATGAAACTTTATAGCTCCCTTAATTCGCCGACAGATAGTGCTTAGCTCTGCCTTTTGTCGTTGCAGAGTTTTAAATTCCTAAAGTTGTGGTATTCTTTTTGAATCACCCTGTACAATATGGTGCCAAAAGGCACGAATAAATTTGTACAGGGAAGTCCAACTGTGGCCAACAAATACTGTCATCTATAAGACAGCCTATGTGCCTACTGTTACACCTGAGCCGGCTGAAGTGGCCGAGCGGTTCTCGACGCTGCAGTCTGGAACCGCGCGACAGCTACGGTCGCAGGTTCGAATCCTGCCTCGGGCATGGATGTGTGTGATGTCCTTAGGTTAGTTATGTTTACCTAGTTCTAAGTTCTAGGGAACTGATGGCATCAGAAGTTAAGTCCCATAGTGCTCAGAGCCATTTTGTTACACCTGAGCGACAGAACCAAACTACTGTCTAGTTCAGTTGGGCGGAAACCGATAACCACTGTAGCAGTAAATTGTATGTCCATGCAATAGAAACGGATGAAACAAAAGAAAAATTATCAAATTTTCCTGCCGAAGCAGCATGCCTCGAAACAGTTGCTAATTTGAGTTGAACTGACAAATAGATGTTAACTGCACTCCAACTGCGACAGTCAGTTATTAATGTGTGCTACCACGTAGAACTCAGTATAAATAAGTGATTCATCTGATGGGGCCAGCAAGACTGTCAGATTATTGGCTGACAATGTCGTTTGTCTTTGGGAAAGTATCGTCGTTGGACTATCGTAACCAAAAGCAGAAACACTTGGACATGGCTTTCGCTTCGTGTAACAAATAGCTGATGCTTTAAATGTGAATAAATGCAAAGTAACGCTCATAACAAGAAGAAAAAAAGAAACACCCGATATGTTTAATTCCAATATTAGCACTAAATTTCTCTAGACCGTCTTATCTTTTGTCTATTAGCGTACGACGTTAAGAAGTAGTACGTACTGAAACGAACACCTAAAACCAGTGATAGTGAAGGCGAATCGTCGACCGCAGTTATTTGAAACGGTAGTGGGGAACTGCTCTGAGTCTTTAAAGGAAACTGGATACAAGACGCTCAATGCGGTATTGGCATTCGACAGAAAATCGTTGGCATTGGTTCGAAGTATCTTCTGACATGTTGCGCCCAGTGAGGATGTTTCAGATAAGGTGTTTGCTTCTGCAACTTCCAAAACAATCAGCGAACAGAATATTTATTGAGACAGGTAAACGTAAGAACCGTTACTCATTTGCGGAGTTGTGAACATATTATATTTATTGTTCACACATGATGCATCCACACCTAAAACTCTGATCACTTCACAATCTCCCTAACTGAAACTGAATGAAATTTGGTACTTGGATGGTTTAAACATATCAAGTACACAATTACAAACAGTTAAATTTAAGACAATATAACTTGTTGATGCAACTCTTTGGAACATAATTAAACTATGTTCCTGACTCGGCAGAAAGAGTAAAGCTTCTTACGTTTACTTTCTCAATAAATATCCCTTTCGTTTATTATTTTGTAAGTTACATGGAAAAACACCTAACCTTAAATATCATGTGTGTATGTTTGTAGCAGAACTAAATGCACGGTGTGTATTCGCAAAATGAAGAAAACAGCCACATTTTTATAATAATATTTTATTGTTTACGATCGGTTTCTGAGTAATATACTACGATCTTCTGGCGTACACTGTAACGGTTGTAAACAATAAAATATTATTCGTTCAACAACTGATGCGGTTTACTTCATGTGAAAATGGACACGTGCGTGAAAATAACTCTTTGTAAATGCACAGTGTTTACGCAGCCTGTCTAAACAGAATTTTTTTCGACGCACTGCCATGGAGGTGTGCCTACTGCCAAACGAGAATAAATAGCGCAGAATAAATAATTTTTGCGCGCGGATTTTTACTGTGATCGTTTTAGGTATCACTGACTGTACACGCGCAAGTTACGCCATTTCGACACAATAGCTCATACGGAATCGTCAAATTATGGGTCAGGCATCCAGACACTTTCCTCTTAACTTTTTTAGGGGCGACTTGAATTCTTTAATAATAGATAAAAATAGAAGTACGAAACTTAGGTATCTTTCTTTTCATCAGTGCGCTTCAGGTTTGCGCTCCCAAATGTGGAATTGCCACCAAAAAGTTATTGTTGAAGACTGACAGCCGGCCGTAGTGGCCGAGCGGTTCTAGGCGCTTCAGTCTGGAACCGAGCGACCGCTACGGTCGCAGTTTCGAATCCTGCCTGGGGCATGGATGTGTGTGTGATGTCCTTAGATTAGTTAGGTTTAAGTAGTTCAAAGTTCCAGGGGACTGATGACCTCAGATGTTAAGTCCCATAGTGCTCAGAGCCATTTGAACCATTTGGAAGATAGGCAGAGTCGGTCTTCAAGAGTTTCACTGGCCTTGCGGATTTAAACGAATGCCACACGAGAATAACATGGCGCAACAATGAAAATGCAAGTTGCATAAAACTAGCTAGTTATCAGTTCCATCGTGTTGATAACAAATATCACGAAGAAAACTGAAACTTTCCTTTGGTTTCTGTTTTGGTAATGCATTCATCCATAGCGGAAAACAGAAGAAATTCATTGGCAACTTACGTGTAATTATTGCATATGTAAAGAAAAAAACAACAGAAGAAAAATATTATACCAGCACTGGTCAAACCAGTGCATTGCCTTACTTCAGTTAGTATTGTAGGTGGTACTGATTGTAATTTGTCTTTATGTTTTGTTCTGAAGTGATTTTTATGTGATTCTTGAAAAATTTTTGTGAAGTAGTGAATCAAAAAGGCGAGGCTTATAAGCACCTGAGGAAAAAGTTCCCATGAATGAGTATGTCAAAATAAAAAGCGGTTTCTTCGTTGTTTTGCATTTTCGAGAGCCATTCAGAGCCAAACAATTTGATGAAATGTTATACGGCGATGAGAAGTCTGCTTGGGACAGTTCTTAAAACGTTAGGTTCATTTACTTAGGAAACAAGAGAGCACAAAATCATAAGGAACATATGGATGACGTGTTGTCATCTTATGAAAAGCGCAGCTGTTCTTTCTCGGAGAATGCGGAGCAATTTTCGACGGACATGGCGAACGATTTCATCAGGATACTGTCGTCGAAGAGAAAAAACATACAGGCAAAAAGGTACCAGCTACACAGTTCTCTAAGGCTATTGATGGACCACTGCTAGGGATGCTCCAGATGTAATTTATGACTGACAAGTGAAGCGGAAACGTGCAGCCGGTTAATAGTTTGATCGAATTTTCTTTTTTTCAAAATATCATGTCAGAAGATTAATGATGGTCAGTGTTTGTAGAGTTGGATATTATGCACTTGTAACGCCGGAAATAATGCATATCCTCCTATTTCCATCTATTGTACTGTAAATTTTTTCCTTATTTTGTTACCTGAATATATGACATTTCTGTGCCTTTATATGTTGTAATTGTTATATGAATTTATGTCGATGTATAATTGATTTGTTGTGTAAAGATTATTTGTATTTATACGCTGGGTCTGGCCTAGGGAAAACTATACTATCGAACGAATACATCGATAGGTCGTGTGGAGAACCTAAGGTTTTAGGATCTTTGGTAGTGTTAACTCTGCCGCGTGGAGCGCGGGCAGAGCATGAAAGAGTCTGGCTGGAGTAGCGAGTGGAGCAGGTGTGTGTTGTGAAGCTCCCGCGAGTTGCCGCGCTTTCGGGGTTTGGCAGCATGTAATTGCGCTCGACTTGCGATGATAGTTTCTGACATGGTGTCGCGGACGGGAAGCATTAGCTGGCGCACATCAAGAGCCCGTTTCGTCTGGTGACCGTGTCGAGAAGAAGGCGCGCAAACATCCAGTTTCTGCAACAGCGACGGCCGACAATGAGTGACTGTCGCCACATCCTCGATCGACGGCTTCAAACCTTCAATCAACCAACAAGGAAGACTGGAAGCACGTAAAGTTTTAGAACTGTATGGCAGACCTCAGCTTTTCAAACTTTTAAAATTGTTGCATCACAAAATTACAGCTACTTAGCATGAACCTTTGTTGCTCATTGTCCCAATTGCATTACCAAGCAGGGTCCCTTCCTTTTCCGAAATGAACCCTAGTGTCGTTGAAATTCAAACGCCAGCATAATTCCATTTCACTGCTTTAATTTCAAAGTTCAGTTAAAGTATTCATAGCTGGCTACAATACTTAGATTACACAAGCACAAATTAAGAGTGCTAGTTTTGTTACCATATTTTAGCTTACCTGTGACTGCAGCTCAGCTTGGTACGTACTAAATTTTACTATTGTTAATTGTTCAGAATCGTTTAATTCAAGTTCAAAGTTAAATCTCTTATTTCTAAATTGCGTAGATTCAAGTAGCTTTTGAAATGATTGTTGAGGTAGTCCAAGACTAACCGTATTTTACTGAATTTCGATGTGCTTCAGAAAGAAAGCTCACTATTAACTTCAGTCACTAAATTAACTTTCGATTTTCCTGTTTTATTAATTCTTTTGCTAAATTAAGTGTAGCGAAATTTATTACTTCTGACAAACTTTCAGTTTTCACACTACACTTGTCAACCTTCAGTTACCACGCTTCTAGTGCTAATTATATGTGTAATAATCTTTCTTTTTCAGTTACTATAGTAATTGTCCTTAGGACTGGCGACCGTAATTTCCCCCAAATCTCAAATATCTAATTACCGCTAGTTGATTGTTAACGTAACGGCCGCATATTTACTTTCTTTATTAACTTTACCCCTATTTCAAAATTAATTTCCACCAGTGTCATTAGCATTTTTCCTTTCATTTAGATATAACCCTTTCCTCCCTCTTTACCGACAAATTAACCTCGGTGACGATTGCTTTTCCCAAATTTCCATTAGGTACACGCGGTTTAATTTTTCACTGTCATTAAGGTCGATAAGTGAGGGGGTGGTTACACACTCCAGCAGTACCTACTATTACTTTATTCACTAAAAGTTAACGGGTTCTTTATGTAGGTTTCATAATTTCTCTAAGAAACAAAAAACAATGAAAATCCTTCAGTTGTTTTAGTTTAATTTAGTAATTTTATGAGCTGATGTTCACTGAATTTGATCGGCGCTATTATTTCATACCGTTCGAGTGATTCTTCACCTCAGGAACTCACACATATTAACAAATTTCCTATACTAAACATTTCTGTTATGTAGTTCTACATAATAAGTACGTATATTGGCATGACACGTATTTCTAAAGCTGTAGCTAAATATCTTTTGTAATGCCTATTTTTCAGTATATTACGTCTTAATAAATGCAGAAATTCTAAATGTAAGTAATTTACAAATTATCAATGAAAATTTGTTGCACAGTGAATGTTAAATTCCGATAATGGACGTTTAATGCGAGACGACAGCTGTGGCTTTAGTTTCGAAGTCTCTCAGACGTACCAATCGCGAGTTCGAAACGAGCTCACAGCGACAATTTTCTAAATGTTACGTGCCAACAAATTATTTTAAGTTCTCGCTCTGCACAATTCCTTATCCGACGCAGACCAGCCCGAGACACGAATCTCGCTGCACACAATGCAGAACCGCTCCACAGAGGCCTATACTGCACCGCTTGAGTAACCTCGCTCCAAAAATTTATTCTTTGTTGTGGCTATTGTGGGATGATCTTATTCCAGTCCGGATGCTAGCCACGAACAAGTCTCTTTGTTAGCCTGATGCTACTTTGCCGCTGCAACTGTAAGCAAAACGTAATTATGTGTCCCCTAAAATCACACGCTAGAAAAATAAATCTGCGCGGAACACAAAGGTTTATGATGAGTAAGGAAAAAGGACAAAATATGGAACATTATTTAAGATACTGAAAATATTTAAATTATCTCTAGCAGTGAGTTTTCCTGTTAGAGAGATATTTAGTTGTTGTTGTTGTGGTCTTCAGTCCTGAGACTGGTTTGATGCAGCTCTCCATGCTACTCTATCCTGTGCAAGCTTCTTCATCTCCCAGTACCTACTGCAACCTACATCCTTCTGAATCTGCTTAGTGTATTGATCTCTTGGTCTCCCTCTACGATTTTTACCCTCCACGCTGCCCTCCAATGCTAAATTTGTGATCCCTTGATGCCTCAAAACATGTCCTACCAACCGATCCCTTCTTCTAGTCAAGTTGTGCCACAAACTTCTCTTCTCCCCAATCCTATTCAATACCTCCTCATTAGTTACGTGATCTACCCACCTTATCTTCAGCATTCTTCTGTAGCACCACATTTCGAAAGCTTCTATTCTCTTCTTGTCCAAACTAGTTATCGTCCATGTCTCACTTCCATACATGGCTACACTCCATACAAATACTTTCAGAAACGACTTCCTGACACCTAAATCTATACTCGATGTTAACAAATTTCTCTTCTTCAGAAACGCTTTCCTTGCCATTGCCAGTCTACATTTTATGTCCTCTCTACTTCGACCATCATCGGTTATTTTACTCCCCAAATAGCAAAACTCCTTTACTACTTTAAGTATCTCATTTCCTAATCTAATTCCCTCAGCATCACCCGACTTAATTTGACTACATTCCATTATCCTCGTTTTGCTTTTGTTGATGTTCATCTTATATCCTCCTTTCAAGACACTGTCCATTCCGTTCAACTGCTCTTCCAAGTCCTTTGCTGTCTCTGACAGAATTACAATGTCATCGGCGAACCTCAAAGTTTTTACTTCTTCTCCATGAATTTTAATACCTACTCCGAATTTTTCTTTTGTTTCCTTTACTGCTTGCTCAATATACAGATTGAATAACATCGGGGAGAGGCTACAACCCTGTCTCACTCCTTTCCCAACCACTGCTTCCCTTTCATGCCCCTCGACTCTTATAACTGCCATCTGGTTTCTGTACAAATTGTAAATAGCCTTTCGCTCCCTGTATTTTACCCCTGCCACCTTCAGAATTTGAAAGAGAGTATTCCAGTCAACATTGTCAAAAGCTTTCTCTAAGTCTACAAATGCCAGAAACGTAGGTTTGCCTTTTCTTAATCTTTCTTCCAAGATAAGTCGTAAGGTCAGTATTGCCTCACGTGTTCCAACATTTCTACGGAATCCAAACTGATCTTCCCCGAGGTCCGCTTCTACCAGTTTTTCCATTCGTCTGTAAAGAATTCGCGTTAGTATTTTGCAGCTGTGACTTATTAAACTGATAGTTCGGTAATTTTCACATCTGTCAACACCTGCTTTCTTTGGGATTGGAATTATTATATTCTTCTTGAAGTCTGAGGGTATTTCGCCTGTCTCATACATCTTGCTCACCAGATGGTAGAGTTTTGTCATGACTGGCTCTCCCGAGGCCATCAGTAGTTCTAGTGGAATGTTGTCTACTCCCGGGGCCTTGTTTCGACTCAGGTCTTTCAGTGCTCTGTCAAACTCTTCACGCAGTATCTTATCTCCCATTTCGTCTTCATCTACATCCTCTTCCATTTCCATAATATTGTCCTCAAGTACATCTCCCTTGTATAAACCCTCTATATACTCCTTCCACCTTTCTGCCTTCCCTTCTTTGCTTAGAACTGGGTTTCCATCTGAGCTCTTGATATTCATACATGTGGTTCTCTTCTCTCCAAAGGTCTCTTTAATTTTCCTGTAGGCAGTATCTATCTTACCCCTAGTGAGACAAGCCTCTACATCCTTACATTTGTCCTCTAGCCATCCCTGCTTAGCCATTTTGCACTTCCTGTCGATTTCATTTTTGAGACGTTTGTATTCCTTTTTGCCTGCTTCATTTACTGCATTTTTATATTTTCTTCTTTCATCAATTAAATTCAATATTTCTTCTGTTACCCAAGGATTTCTATTAGCCCTCGTCTTTTTACCTACTTGATCATCTGCTGCCTTCACCACTTCATCCCTCAGAGCTACCCATTCTTCTTCTACTGTATTTATTTCCCCCATTCCTGTCAATTGTTCCCTTATGCTCTCCCTGAAACTCTCTAAAACCTCTGGTTCTTTCAGTTTATCCAGGTCCCATCTCCTTAAATTCCCACCTTTTTGCAGTTTCTTCAGTTTCAATCTGCAGGTCATAACCAATAGATTGTGGTCAGAATCCACATCTGCCCCAGGAAATGTCTTACAATTTAAAACCTGGTTCCTAAATCTCTGTCTTACCATTATATAATCTATCTGAAACCTGTCAGTATCTCCAGGCTTCTTCCATGTATACAGCCTCCTTTCATGATTCTTGAACCAAGTGTTAGCTATGATTAAGTTATGCTCTGTGCAAAATTCTACAAGGCGGCTTCCTCTTTCATTCCTTCCCCCCAATCCATATTCACCTACTATGTTTCCTTCTCTCCCTTTTCCTACTGATGAATTCCAGTCACCCATGACTATTAAATTTTCGTCTCCCTTCACTACCTGAATAATTTCTTTTATCTCATCATACATTTCATCTATTTCTTCATCATCTGCAGAGCTAGTTGGCATATAAACTTGTACTACTGTAGTAGGCATGGGCTTTGTGTCTATCTTGGCCACAATAATGCGTTCACTATGCTGTTTGTAGTAGCTAACCCGCACTCCTATTTTTTTACTCATTATTAAACCTACTCCTGCATTACCCCTATTTGATTTTGTATTTATAACCCTGTAATCACCTGACCAAAAATCTTGTTCCTCCTGCCACCGAACTTCACTAATTCCCACTATATCTAACTTTAACCTATCCATTTCCCTTTTCAAATTTTCTAACCTACCTGCCCGATTAAGTGATCTGACATTCCACGCTCCGATCCGTAGAACACCAGTTTTCTTTCTCCTGATAACGACGTCCTCTTGAGTAGTCCCCGCCCGGAGATCCGAATGGGGGACTATTTTACCTCCGGAATATTTTACCCAAGAGGACGCCATCATCATTTAATCATACAGTAGAGCTGCATGTCCTCGGGAAAAATTACGGCTGTAGTTTCCCCTTGCTTTCAGCCGTTCGCAGTACCAGCACAGCAAGGCCGTTTTGGTTAATGTTACAAGGCCAGATCAGTCAATCATCCAGACTGTTGCCCCTGCAACTACTGAAAAGGCTGCTGCCCCTCTTCAGGAACCACATGTTTGTCTGGCCTCTCAACAGATACCCCTCCGTTGTGGTTGCACCTACGGTACGGCCATCTGTATCGCTGAGGCACGCAAGCCTCCCCACCAACGGCAAGATCCATGGTTCATGGATATTTAGTAACGACATATTTTCTTTGAGGATATTGTCTGCACGCCCTTCAAGAAAATCGATTATTTGAAATTAAAGGACTAACCATTAAACCAAAATATATGCTGTTTGGCGAATTTCTGACGTTTTTACTGTTCACTGTCGAATGATGTTAAAAAATAAATTCATCGTACGAAATTTCTGAAGAGAGGTGATTGTGTAGTACGAGGTGAGATTCCTAGTTGATTGTGTAGTATGAGATTAAACTCCCAGCGCTCTCGGCTAGCGCACAGCACCCCTAGAGGAGCGTTGCCACGTCAAGCTTGCTTCCCCCACAACGCTCGCAACAGAAAAGCAACGGCGACGCGTTGAGTCTTCTCACAAATTTCTTCGGCGCTGTTTAACGCTACAAAATTATCCGTAACAACAGAATCCAGTAACTTGTTCTCTTCGCGTGCTCAGCACCAGAGAAATTTGCCGGAAGAGCCAACGCGTCCGCTGTGAACATTCGAGGGGGCCACCTCGTGCACACCTTCCGATGCTCCAGTTGTTCAATCGACGTCTTATGAATGGTGCCTCCATAAATCCAAGGAGAGAAAATTCAGAGATCATCGACAGCGATCCTCCATTACGTATTATTATTATTATTATTTCATTTATTGTCCTACAGAGAAAACCCACAGCCATGTATTTTTATTCATGAACAAATGCAGTTTGGCTCTGGAGGCGTATAATACGATATAACACAAGACAACGTAACAGATTTACACAGAAAAAATTATTACATAAAATAGTCGTGGTGTAGTTCGATTTTTTGTTGCATTTTGACCTGTTGAAAAAGCTAGCTAAAACTTTTATATATTTTCATAATTATTTTCACTCTTATGTATATGATATTCTGCGATGTTGACGCTTGAGTTGTTCATATTCGTGAATTTCCTGCTGAGTCCCGCTTCTATCTTTGGAGTGAAATTCAGTGCGGCGGTCTGGAATCTCCTTACACCACTTGGGGACGTTCGTAACAACGCATTCACTATTGTCCATAGACTTCCGTCGACTGGCGATGAATTTCGTCAGTGGTTTTGATGCCTTACCATTCGGATTTTATTAACAAAATTAATACAAATTATCGTAAATTGTAGATAACTTGTGCTGCCCTAAGCGTTACAGTGTTTGTTATGTGGATCATCCTCTAGAGAAGGCCTCGTATGTCCTGACAAACCCATTTGTTAACTAGTGCGAACAATGATCACAATCTTATGATGTTTATCCATTCGCGACAAGCCGACCTAAATGAAGAACTTTATGACAGCACAGTGTTCACTTCATCTTTTTGACAGATACACGGACAACAGAACTATTTTACAATTGTAGTTTCACCTGTGATCCACAGCCTCGTAACAACACAGCGCATATAGCATAACAGCGCACACGCATTGGTCTAAAACTGGCTGCAGATCACATCTGAAACCGGAAACAGTAAAAGGAAAACGAGTGTGTGTCTCCTGTTTGAATAATAAGAAAAACTAACAGATAGTATCGTATCTGACAACCACATGTGATCTCTCGTAACATTTTCTTTCAGCCATCAGTCCTCTGACTTTTGATGCGGCCGGACACGAATTCCTCTCATGTGTCAACGTCTTAATTTCAGAGTAGCACCTACTCCCTACATCCTCAATTATTCGTTGGACGCATTTCCCTATTTGTATTCCCCTACAGTTTTTACACTCTACGGTTTCCCTTATCACAATGGAAGTTATTCACTGTCGTCTTAACGTATGTCTTATCATCCTGTACCTTCTTCTTGTTAGTGGTTTGATTTTCAATCTCCTTCTATAGCATCACTTCTTAAACGCTTCGATTCTCTTCTCTTTAGCTTTTCCCACATTCTATGACTGCATACAATGCTGTGCTCTGAACGTACATTCTCGGAAATTTCTTCATCAAGTTAAGCCCTATGTTTTGTACTAGTAGACTTCTTTTGGCCAGGAATGCCATATTTGACTGCACTAACCTACTTTTTATGTCCTTCTCGCTTCATCCATCCTTAACTTCATTTACTTCGCGGCCCCCAATTCTGACGTAAAGTTTCTCACTGTTCTTATTTCTGCTACTTCTCATTACTTTTTTCTTTTTAGATTTACTCTCCTTCCATATCCTGTACTCATTAGACTGTTCATTCTATTCCACAAATGCTGTAATTCTTCTTAACTTTCACTAACGACAGCAAGTCATCAGTGAATCTTATCTATATCCTTCCATCTTGAATTTTAATCCCACTCTTGAACTTTTCATTTATTTCCGTCATTGATTCTTCGATTTATAGACTGAACAATAGGGACGAAAGACTACATCCCTGTCTTTCATCCTTTCTAATCCGGGCACTTCCAGTGTTATTGTTCCATCTTGGCTCTTGTACATGTTGTTTAATAATCGTCTTTCCCCAAAAATTATCCCTATTCTTCTCTGATTTTCGAACATCTTGTACCATTTAAAGTCGTCAAAAGCTTTTTCTAGGTATACAAGTTCTATGGACGCGTCTTTATTTTTCGTACGTCTTGCTTCCATTACCAAGCGCAACGCGAAAACTGCTCCTCTGGCGCTTTTACCTTTCCGAAATCCAAACTGATCGACAGCTAAGACGTCCTTTTCCATTCTTCTGCATATTTTTCTTGTCAGAAACTTGGATGCATCACCTTTTAAGCAGTGTACTCCTTCGACCTATCCGCACTCACGTCTGCGTTTGACAGTTATATTTCAGTGGCAATATAAAATAATGTTTCCGCCCTTGCTTTTAATTTCGCAGAAGACTGTTTTGAATTTTCTGTGTTCTAACTCAGTCCTTCCGACGACCATTTCTTTTTCGATTTCTTCAAATTTCTCCTGCTGCGCTACCTATTTATTTCATTGATAAGCGACTTACTTTGCTGTATTCCTGTCTTTTGTTGAACATTTTTGTACTTCCGTCTTCCATAGATCAATTGAAATATTTCTTCGCAGTTACCTTCCTTTACCTGTGTTTGTCTGTCCAGCTTCATTGATTAACGTGTTCAAGGCTGTCCATTCCTCTTCAACTTAACTGCCTGTTTCTGCATTTGTTGTAGCAGTATCTGCAGCGTTAGAGAAATTGAAACGGGTCTTATCATCCCTCAGTATCTCAGTGACCCACTTCTTTTCACATTCTTTCTTCCTGACGATTCTCATTAACTTCACTGTAGACTAAATTCTGATTTAAGTCTAGATTTATTCCTGGGCACGCCTTAGAATCCAATGTCTGATTTCGGAATTATAAGAACTAATAGTTGCGTTGTTGCGGTCTTCGGTTGGAAGACCGGTTTGATGCAATTCTCGACGTAGTGTATCCTGTGCAAGTCTCTTCATGTCTGAGTAATTATTGCAACCTTCATCCACTTAAAACTGGTGTAGACAAGCCTTGCTATTCTTGTTAATATTTTACCGCTCCCCCCCTCCCCCCCCCCCCCCACACACACAAACACTCGCTTCCCTTCATTACCAAATTAACTACTGCTTCTGCATCAGGACGCATCTAGTTACCGTATCCCTTATTTTAACCAAGGTGTAACATAAATTTCTTATCTCAGCAATACGATTCAGTACCTCTTCATTGCGTATCCGATCTAACCATCTAATCTTCGGCATTCTTCTTTAGCACCACATTTCAAAAGATACTCTTCTGTTTTAGTATGTATCGCTTATTCCATGTTTCACTTCCGTCTGAAGCTACTCATCAGATAAATAATTTTTGGAATAGAATTCCTACGTCTTACAATTTCAAGTTTGAATTCTATAGCCTTTTGTCATCGTCAATTACTCTGTTTCATGACTAGCAAAATTCGTCTACTACTTTCCGTGTTTCATGTCTTATTTAATTGTCCTCGACATCATCTGAGTTAATTAATTTCTTTGCCTCTTTTTTACTTTTATTCGCATTCATCATGTCATCTCTATTCAAAATATTACCCATTCCGGTCAACTTATCTTCCATTCCTTTGCCATATTTATTAGATTTACGCCATCGGCGAACCTTAGAGTTCTTATATCTCCTCCCTGAACTGTGATCTCCTATCTAAATTTCTCCTTCGTTTCCTTCATCGTCTGTGCTACGTGCAGATTGAATAACGTGGGCGATATGCAACAAACCTGTCTCTCTCACTTCAAACTGCTGCTTCACTGCAGCCTGGTTTCTATGCAAGTTGTCGTTCCACAACTAACAGTACCTTTTATAAAGAAGTTATTTTAGTGACAGTGAGTCCATCCTGCAGCTTAATTGGTGCGTATAATAGGTCTAACGACATCAATACGCAAACGTTATTGCAAACCTGATTTAAAATACACGAATTTAGTAGGCCTCGAATAATATCGTGCAGTTTCCGAACCTTCTCTGTCGGTGACTTATGGTGACATGTAATACATATTTTACGCAAACGGCTCAGTGAAATGAAACGATCGTGTGGCATTGTTGTATAACACATCAGTTTATTTCGAGTCATTTTTGTGTAATTTTCATATATCTGATTGTCCATCGAGTTAGATTCCAGAAAAGCTTGCGCGAGTTGTTCGGACATCGTTCTCGTTCTACTCTTTAAGTATTAGAAACTATAAAAGCCACAGCCGCCATTTTATGAATCAGACTTTTTCGATAGACCCACTTCTGTGATTTCTTCTGGTGCGATAGCCATCTTCTGATCTAGATTTTGCTTAAGCTTCGCTTTAGTGCTGATTCAGTCGATTAATTAGAATAAATATTGAGAAACATTTCACGGTAAAGCTTCACACTCTTATTATGAGTGTAGTTATGCGGAAGGCATTGTGAAGTAATGCAACTGTTAGTTAACAAAAAATCAATAATGTGAACTTACTTATAACTGTGAATTATTTACCGAACCTTATCAATGAAGTACTTAAGAAACATTAACAACAATTCAGCTGTGATTACTTCAAAACCAATTTGCTAGTTTCGTGATCGGTAACGCTAGAATTTTGTAGCTGTTGTTCAGAAGAACTTTTATTTTTGTGATCGATGAACCCGCTACACGTGTCAAATATAATGGTAGATTACTCATATTAAAGCCTACAATAGTTGGAAATCATTCCCAATTGAGGTTCCCGCCCGATAAGACGTGTGTTAATGTCAAATTGAACAGTAGCACTCGGAAACATAGCACAGTTTTCGCTACACTCTTAGAAGTCGACATTTTATTATAGTGCCTGGCAAGCGCTGTTGTAATTGGTTCTGAGATCCCGTGCGGGGTTGTTCGGCCGCCTGATGCGTCTTTCTATTAGACAGCACTTCAGCAACGTGGGCGTGGATGAAGATGAGATATGAACTGATGAGAACAACAGAAACACGCAGTTACATCTGGCAGGCTGTTAAAAATCGTGATATTGTCACAGAGACGAAACAAAATGTATTATTTTCATTTACCATCTGCTAACTTCCAACTGATGTGTGTTGTTTCTTATTACTCTGTACTTTTAATGACTTGGGTACAATGTGTACTTGTTCCCTATTATTTTCAATTATTTTATATGGATTCCGCTTTAATACTACTAACTGCTACATCCACATTGGTGAGACACCTTGCTTAAATTGAACTATGGAAATTTCTTTCTGTTAACCTCCCTTTTATAATAATTGTTTCTTATATACCTATTATATGACCCCATGGCAATATTTACTTGTACGAAACCCTATTGTACGTTCGTTAGATAATTGTCCTCTTCATTATTTTTGATTTTCAACTTGATTATATTGTTGTCTAGACAGCGGCCTGACGACGATGTAATGTGACAACGAAAGAGAGAGGTTAATAAGGAGCTCAAAATTTACGGGTGAAGGTGTACTGGATTTAGTTCAAATTGACCAACCGACGTCCCACCCACAATCTTCTACAAAGATGGACATACAAAATACCAGTTACCAGCGCTTCACATCGCTCGTTTACGTAATTGCAGTTCTAATAACAATCCCAACGAATCAATGTAAAACAATTATTTTCATAGTCGAAGGAGGATGCAGTTGTCGAGAAAACGATTCCTGCCGTACTACAACAGGTATAACAAAGGTTCACGCAATCATTTATTCCAGACTTCGGAGCGTCCGGAAAAGTAATTGATTCAGCGCGTCAGCGGCGGATATGAAATACGGAAGTTGTAAATAATGCGCTCTGTATGGATTTATGCCACTCGGTAGGCACAAGCTTCCAGCTCCAGTTCGAAGTTAAATTACACCGACTGCGGGCGCACTCTAAAAATTCCCAACCCTTCGTCGTGCTGCGAATGCTTCCTTTGGAGATAAGGCTTACACACTCGGAGAACTAATTAAATATCTAGCTGGTGCTCTTTCTGAAACAGAACTTTTACTCGAAGGCGGATGGCCTAAAATAGCGAGACCAGTTATAACGGCAATGAAATCAACTTTAGAATGTGCCCCTAGTTTTTGGAGAGTTCTTTTATATTTTTATTGACTTTTAGAAACGCCCTATACATTTACATGTACAGGGGGTGGAAAAAATGGCAACATTAAAAAATACGACGCATTACCATGGCTAATATGGTGTAGGAAGCCCGTTGGCACAGCAGGTATTAAATACCTCAGTTCCATGAAAAAGAGTCGCAATGACCCAGAATTCTTAAATTTCTATCATAGATACAAAAAGATCTGTAGGAAGGTGCTGATTGCTGCAAAAAAATCATTTAACGACAAAATAATATATAATGCAGAGAATAAAAGCGAAGCATTCTGGGATGTTATAAAAAATAAGACAGGGAGAGGCAAACAAATGCAGACAAACATACCGATAAGGGAGGGGCATAAGGTAATAAATGATCTATAAACTATGTAAATGAGCATTTTTCAAGTATTGCAGAGACGTTACAGCAAAAATTCCCCAAAACTAATATAAACCTGTAAATAATGTTGCACTAAATACAATGATGTTACTTCCAACCACAGAGAATGAAGTCAATAAAACTGTTGAAAATCTAAAAAATAAAAAGTAGTAGGCTTAGATGAAGTACCAATGTGTGTACTAAAACAGTGCATAGAGATTATACAAGGCCCATTAACAAATATAATAAATGAATCCTTCACATCAGGGACATTTCCAAGCAGTTAAATCAGGCAAGAGTTGTAACTTTACTTAAGAAAGGTAACGCAGAAGACGTAGAAAATTACCGGCCTATTTCCCTGCTGTCACCATTCTCAAAAATAATAGACGTAATTATGAAAGACAGATTAATGAATTACCTGAATAAATACAATCTTTTAAGCCAATCACAGTTTGGTTTCCAAAGTGGCAAAAATACGGAGTCAGCCACTGTAGAATTTACAAAAGTTGTACTTGATGCTCTTTATAAAGATGAGTGTGTCACAGGCATATTTTTGGATATTTCTAAGGCCTTTGATACAATCAACCACAAGATTCTATTAAATAAATTAGAAAAATTAGGAATAAGAGGGGTAGTTAATGACTAGTTTCGATCATAACTAGCAGATAGGGTACAAAGAGTAGAGATAACATATACTTCAAATAGATTTAAACATTTGGTAAAACACTTATCAGGACGAAAATACATTAATATAGGGATTTCGCAAGGTAGCATATTAGGACCAGTACTATTCCTGATGTACGTCAATGACTTTCCCAGTAGTGTTACTCATGGTGAAAAAATTCTCTTCGCTGATGACAGCAATATTATAGTCACTGAGAAAACGAGAGAACACATACCAGAGAAAGCAAATGAAACTCTCAAGGAAGTTTACGTTTGGTCAGTAAGCAATAAAGTGACATCGAACATAAAGAAAACTAACGCCATGAATTTCAGTTTCAAGAGGGAAAATGACAGTATTAAATTAAATATAGATGGCACCTCTATAGACTGTGTCACAAATGCAAAATTTATAGGAATGAATATTGATTCTCACGCAGGCTGGCGTGAGGTCTGGAAAATGATAAGGAATTGAGACTAGCAAAAACGGTACGTAGCTTCTGGAATACTTAACTTTAATCCACAATTGGTGAACATCGGTCGGACGGTACATGCATCACAAGATAAATAGCAAATGATAATGGCGCATTGCTAGGTCGTAGCAAATGACGTAGCTGAAGGCTATGCTAACTATCGTCTCGGCAATTGAGAGCGTAATTTGTCAGTGAACCATCGCTAGCAAAGTCGGCTGTACAACTGGGGTGAGTGCTAGGAAGTCTCTCTAGACCTGCCGTGTGGCGGCGCTCGGTCTGCAATCACTGATAGTGGCGACACGCGGGTCCGACGTATACTAACGGACCGCGGGCGATTTAAGGTGTCTGGCGGTGACACCACATTATGTGCTTAGAATCCTGTCATCAGTGTGTAACATGCAGTGTCTTTTAGTTACATACTATTGATATGTACACTCAGTTCTTAGCTATGACATTATGTTTTGGGGAACAAATGCACAAAATATGAACACAGTTTTCAAACTCCAGAAAAGAGCCATAAGAATAATAACGAAAAACAGTAGTCGAGCTCATTTCCAAGACCTGTTCAAAACACTGGGGATTCTAACTGCACCATGTGAATACATTTACCAGTCAGTTATACACATCAAAAATAACATTGGTAATTACTGCACAAACATCTCTGTCCATGACCATGGAACAAGAGCTAGACTCAACTTACATTTCCCAAGAAAAACTCAAAACAGTATTTCCTACCAAGGAATAAAGCTGTATAGTAAATTACCAAAGGAGATTACAGAAATTGCAAAACTACACTAATTTAAAATGCGGCTAAAATGTTATGCAATACATTTTATACATTGAAGAATTACTTAGATAAAACAGAGTAGGGGTTTGGTAAAAAAAAGTTATACAAATAAATAATGTTAATGATTATAAAACATCCAACATTCCACATAACGCCTTCACACTATATTTTTTTCCTTTCTTTTACCCCCAAGCTATGCATAGCACAACACTAACACCTCTTCCTGTTTCTGAGCTCAACATCTCACTCATTATAAAGGGATGCTAACTCAGTGTGTGAAGTGACTGATAGTGAGATATGAGTGAACATTATGGCATTACATTATTTAATTAGTTATTTGTAAAAACAGTATTGTATACCAGGAGTAAATCTAATGGTTGTGTATAACTAGAAGTCTGTAAATGTAGGTGTATACGAATTAGCAATTTTATATTAGAGAAAACTTGTAAATACTTCGGCATGTCCTACATCCTTGTAAAAAGAGATCTATGGATGAATAAAGCTGTTGTTGTTGTTGTGGTCTTCAGTCCTGAGACTGCTTTGATGCAGCTCTCCATGCTACTCTACCCTGTGCAAGCTTCTTCATCTCCCAGTACCTACTGCAACCTACATCCTTCTGAATCTGTTTAGTGTATTCATCTCTTGGTCTCCGTCTACGATTTTTACCCTCCACGCTGTCCTCCAATACTAATTGGTGATCCCTTGATGCCTCAGAACTCCTTTACTACTTTAAGTGTCTCTTTTCCGTCAGCATCACCCGACTTAATTCGACTACATTCCATTATCCTCGTTTTGCTTTTGTTGATGTCATCTTAGATCCTCCTTTCAAGACATTGTCCATTCCCTTCAAATGCTCTTCCAAGTCCTTTGCTGTCTCTGACAGAATTACGATGTCATCGGCGAACCTCAAAGTTTTTATTTCTTCTCCATGGATTTTAATACCTACTCCGAATTTTTCTTATGTTTCCTTTACTGCTTGCTCAATATACAGATTGAATAACATCGGGGAGAGTCTACAACCCTGTCTCACACCATTTCCAACCACTGCTTCCCTTTCATGCCCCTCGACTCTTATATCTGCAATCTGGTTTCTGTACAAATTGTAAACAGCCTTTCGCTCCCTGTATTTTACCCCTGCCACCTTCAGAATTTGAAAGAGAGTATTCCAGTCACCATTGTCGAAGGCTTTCTGTAAGTCTCGAAATGCTAGAAACATAGGTTTGCCGTTCCTTAATCTATTTACTAAGATAATTCAGGGAACTATGATATAAGAATGCAGACGGTGTGACACATTGAAGTTTCGGGCGGTCCGGGGAGCGTGCACGGATAGCCGAAGTGATTATGGCAACCGCTCGCGATAAGCGGGAAATGCGGTTTCCAGTCACAAATTTTCATATGTCACTTTTGGGTAATACCTAATACAGCTGAGATGTTTACGACCTGTACACTGAAGTGACAAAGTCATGGCATAGAGATATGCACATGAACAGATGGCGAAAGGATAGCGCACACTAAGTATAAAGGAGCAGTCCAATGGCAGAGCTGTCATTTGTACTCATGTGATTCAAGTGAAAAGGTGTCCGCACCGCAGGAGGTAACAGACTGTGATCGCGGAGTGGTAGTTGAAGCTAGACGCATGGGATGCTCTATACACATAAAAAAGCTTTGCGTCACCTCGGTTCCGACAGTTCCGGAATCTGCACAGAAAATTGGAATAGAGATCAACGTAAACATCATTTCCACCCTTTTTATTGCTCTTGAAAACCACACATTGCATGTTGTACTACCATACAGCAAGCCCTTCAGAGGTGGTGGTCCACATTTCTGTAGACACCGGTACCTCCAATACCCAGTAGCACGTACTCTTGCACTGATCCATGCCTGTATTCGTCGTGCCTTACTGTCCGCAAGTTCATCAACGAACTGTTAGTCTAAGTCTGCAGAACATGCTGGCCACTCTAGCCGAGCGATCTTGTTATCCTGAAGGAAGTCATTCACAAGATGTGCAAGGTGGGGGCGCGAATTGTCGTCCATGAAGACGAATGCTTCGCCAATATGCTGCCTATATGGTTACACTATCGGTCGGAAGATGGTTTTCACGTATTGTACAGCCTTTACGGCGCCTTCCATGGCCACCATCAGCGTACGTCGGCCCCACATAATGCCACCCCAAAACAACAGGGAACCTCCACCTTGCTGCACTCACTGGACAGGGTGTCTAAGGCGTTCAGCCTGACCGGGTTGCCTCCAAACACGTGTCCGATGGTTGTCTGGTTGAAGGCATATGCGACACTCACCGGTGAAGAATACATGATGCCAATCCAGAGCGGTCCATTAGGCATGTTGTTGGGTTGGGTTGCTTTGGGGGAGGGGGGGGGGGGCGGGGGGAAGAGGTCAAACTGCGAGTTCATCGGTGTCATCAGATCAGGGAAGGATGGGAAGGAAGTTGGCCCTGCCGTTTCAAAGGAACCATCCTGGCATTTGCCAGAAGCGATTTAGGGAAATCACAAAAAACCTAAATCAGGATTACCGGACGCAGGATTGAACCGTCGTCCTCCCGAATGCAAGTCCAGTTGTAACCTCCCCCTCACTTATCGACCTTAATGACAGTGAAAAATTAAACCGCGTGTACCTAATGGAAATTTGGGAAAAGCAATCGTCACCGAAGTTAAACTGTCAGTAAAGAGGGAGGAAAGGGTTACATCTAAATGAAAGGAAAAATGCAAATGAAACTGGTGGAAATTAGTCTTGAAAAGGGGTAAAGTTAATAAAGAAATTAAATGTGCGGCCGTTACGTCAACAATTAACCAGCGGTAATTAGATATTTGAGATTTGAGGGAAATTACGGTCGCCAGTCCTAAGGACAATTACTATAGTAACTGAAAAAGAAAGGTTATTACACATATAATTAGCACTAGAAGCGTGGCAACTGAAGGTTGACACGTGTAGTGTGAAAACTGAAAGTTTGTCAGAAGTAATAAATTTCGCTACACTCTGACTTAATTTAGCAAAAGAATTAATAAAACCAGAAAATTGAAAGTTATTTTAGTGACTGAAATTAATAGTGAGCTTTGTTTCTGAAGCATATTGAAATTCAGTAAAATACAGTTAGTCTTGGGCTACCTCAACAATCATTTCAAAAGCTACTTGAATCTACACAATTTAGAAATAAGAGATTCAACTTCGAACTTGAATTAAATGATTCTGAACAATTAACAATAGTAAAATTTAGTACGTACCAAGCTGAGCTGCAGTCACAGGTAAGCTAAAATATGCTAACAAAACTCGCACTCTTAATTTGTGCTCGTGTAATCTAAATATTGTAGCCAGCTATGAATAATTTAACTGAACTTTGAAATTAAGGCAGTGAAATTGAATTATATTATTTTAATGCTGGCGTTTGAATTTCAACGACACTCGGGTTCATTTCGGAAAAGGAAGGGACCCTGCTTGGCAATGCAATTGGGACAATGAGCAACAAAGGTTCATGCTAAGTTGCTGTAATTTTGTGATGCAAGAATTTTAAAAGCTGAGGTCTGCCATACAGTTCTGAAACTTTACGTGCTTTTAGTCCTCCTTGTTGGTTGATTGAAGGTTTGAAGTCGTCGATCGAGGAGGTGGCGACAGTCACTCATTGTCGGCCGTCGCTGTTGCAGAAGCTGGATGCTGGCGCGCCTTCTTGTCGACACGGTCACCAGGCGAAAACGGGCTCTTGATGTGTGCCAGCTAATGCTTCCCGTCCGCGACGCCGTGCTAGAAACTACCATAGCCAGTCGATCGCAATTACATGCTGCCAAACCCCGAAAGCCCGGCAACTTGCGGGAGCGTCACACAACACACCTGCTCAATCGCACTACTCCAACCAGACTCCATCTCGCTGCCCGCGCTCCACGCGGCAGAGTTAACACTCCCAAAGATCCTACACACTTTCGTTCTTCACACGACCTATCGATGTATTCGTTCGATAGCATAGTTTTCCCTAGGCAAGACCCAGCGTAAAATACAAATAATATTTAGAAAACAAACCAATTATACATCGACATAAATGCATATATATATATATATATATATATATATATATATATATATATATAATATTAAAACAATTACAATATATAAAGACACAGAAATGTTATATCTTCAGGTAACAAAATAAGGAAAAAATTATGGTACAATAGATGGAAATAGGAGGATATGCATTTATGCATTTCCGGCGTTACACGTGCCCCACATTGTCTGAGGATGTTCGTGTAACCTAAACAGACTCAGAAAATGTCCCAAAAAAGAAACAGCGGAAATGCATATGGTCAAAACATCATCAAAATTTAGCATTCGTCTAATTAAGCATAAATCAATTTTTAGACCACAATAATTGAGTGGAGACACTCCTAATCTTATTCCACTCTGTCATCTTGCACAAAATACTCGTAAAACAGGTTGACAACATATTAAAATTCATAGAAAACATAGAAAATGGTTTAGCTATTTTAAAATCGTCAAAATTCGTAACACTATCAAGAAATGGAATATTATTTACAAAATTAATCAGAGTACAAGGCCATAAAAACAGGTAGATCAAAATACGCAAATTAATTATTAATTACGTATTATACACATTTTTATATAACCTTTTCATAATTAATATTCTCGTCATGAGAGTCCAATTAAAGCTAAACAAGAAAATAATATTCAGCAGATCGCCAAAAACATAAATATTGAGAGCAGAATTCTTCCACATCAGCTGTCCGGGAAGAAAAACTATTCCGCCTTTCGTACCCGCAAGTACAAAGAATGCCGACAGCGACCCGAGAGCCGACAGCGGCTCCGCCTCGCCAGTATTGTTGCGCTCGCCTGTGCGGCACGCTTGATCTCACTCGCCTGTGTAATGGCATTTCCAGAACGTCCGTTTCACTGAGTTCTTTCGGAACAACTCACTCCCGAGTAATCTCAAGGAGTCCATTAATTCTATCACAGTGGATAACTCAACACTGTCCATCATCACACGCATGTACTAGCCTGAAACTTAAAACAGCGTCTAAGTACATCGGCAGTGACTAGTAAATCACATATTTATGAAATATTACAGCTAGTTACAAAATCATATTTACATTCCTTAATCTACAGTGACTCAGCTGAAAACTTAAACTAGCAGCTTGGATTTTTCATATGATTATTAATCAATTCCTCTTAAATCATTCAGTCAAAATTAATTACTTATTAATTACAACTTCTTTAATGACCTCTTGGTCAGGCATAAGCATGGCAACCTAGCAAATCCTTAAATCTTACATTCTATATTTACATACT
Source organism: Schistocerca nitens (assembly GCF_023898315.1). Classification (NCBI taxonomy): domain Eukaryota; kingdom Metazoa; phylum Arthropoda; class Insecta; order Orthoptera; family Acrididae; genus Schistocerca; species Schistocerca nitens. The sequence continues at coordinate 41,514,887 of NC_064622.1, forward strand.
GTACAAATTACCCATTCTGTGGTATTAATCAATCCTAGGTTGGTACAATTTCAAGTCTACAATGTTCCGCATACCTAATAGTTTTCCAGAGCTTGGATACTCTAAGCAATAAGCATTTGTGTGAGGTATACCAATGACTTTATATGGTCCATTATAAACAAACTTAAATTTCGAGATTTCATTGTCTATCTCGCTCGATTTCTCATGAGCTTTTACAAGTACTAAGTCTCCGATTGCAAACTTAGCAAAACGCGCTTTAGCGTCATGACGACGTATGCGAGCATCGGCTTTTAGCTTCATTACTTCTCGCAAACGATCCTTTTTCACACCAATACTAATGTCAATCCGTGGAGGGAATTTGATTATCTCTTCCAATTCACTTTCTACGCTTTTGTCAATGCCGAGATTCCTCACGTTACAGCAGTTCAAATTCATTCCTGCGTCAATGTCATCCGGCCAGTTAACAATGTGTATAGGCTGGTATTGCCTATGCACACCGTCTCCTGCCTCGTCAAAACTAACTACTATTGCTTTATCTTGTGACGTACATCTCAAAGTTTTGCTTTCGCAATTAATCACTGCACGGTACTTTAATAGCCAATCTAACCCGATAATTACTTCCGTAGTTAAGTCTGGCACGACGACAAACTCTTGTTCAAATCGTGCCCCACATATCTCGAAGTTGACAAAAATCTGTTTTGTGACCGGTTTACTGGCCTTCCCAGTAGCACCGATAATTTTCACTCCTGTTACTGGCATAACTACGATACCAGGTCTGTCTTTCAGTAACTCAAATATTTTCCCAGATACAGTACTCAATTCTGCACCGGTGTCAATCAACACGTTTAGTTGTAGGCCGTGCATATTAACAGACATTACTATCTGTCTACACTTGTCCTCGACTGTTTCTTTATTTTCCCACAATAAATCCTCGTCTATATCCAGGTCATTCCAGAAAAAACCATCCGGCTTTGATCCTAAATCCGGCTTATCTGGCGGCTTTTTCAGCCTCTGTTCACATACAGTTTTAATTTCAACCCGTTTGTCCTGAGGCTTTGTCTGTAGCTTCGCCTCCAATACCGAAACCTTTTCCTGTAACTCGTCATCTAGTGAGTGTTGCTTTGCTATCAATTCACTAATTGTCACCTTCGTTGATTCCTCTTTGGCTAGATTGATCTCATCTGCCAATCTACCTGGAGGAATGTGCCCAGTAGTATCTGCAATTACTTCCTCTGGATCTGCGCAACCCACACTGCTACCGTCCGACCGTATAACGTCAGCTCTAACCTCATACACGCTGTAATCTATGTGCTTTTCTGCCAATCGTGTCCGGCTATCACTAAAATTTTCCTATTCTTTCTCCTTAATACTTTCGCAATTTTTAAACTGGGGTTTTGCGTCGGATGGGTCGGCCACTTCTACCACTATAACTTTCGGTAAAGTCTGCCGGTCAGGGCGAGAACTTTCCGTTACTACTTCAACATCCAACTCCTGCGGGACGAAACACGACGAATCTTGCTCGTGCTCCCCATTAACATCAACTATTTCTAGTAAAGTCTGCCGGTTAGGGCCAGAACTTTCTATCACTTCACAAATACTATCTTCCTGTGGGACGAGACACGGCAAATCCTGCCCGCGCTCCCCATAAACACTTCTCCCGTACAGGCCCCTATAATCTCTTAGGTCGTCGTATAAACGACCGAACTGCCTTAACCAGACCTCATCCCTCTCTGCATCCCCTCGCTCAATGACGGACGTGTTATCCGACATCTGATCTTCTCTCAACAATTGCGAATCATTCTTAAATTCAATCTTCATTTCCGCAGTGGGTATTACAGCTGCCACTTTATAATCGATTTCCGGAACACTACTTAAATTGTTCTCACTGACAGTGAATGTATTTTCTACTGCCGTGTCTACAGCTGATCTAGTACTTGTGGGCGCACTCCTTTCTCCTAACACTGGCACACCCTCCCGCCGTTGATTATTCCACACGGAATTTTCATAACGACGACACCTGGGTTTTCTCCTGTTATTGGCCCGCCAAAATTTCTCCACGCCCGGTCGGCCCCTCACCGGCGCGGCTAATGGTTTCCCTGTCTCGTCCCAGCAGATCTGCTCCCCGGATGCTGCTGAGGCGGCTGATCACACCCTCTGGCGTTATTACTATTCCGCGAAGCCCGTATCACGCTAGCATGATACTGGTTTCCATCATTCCTGTCATTATTTGCTTTGTATCGATTGTCATTACGGCCCGAACCACTATTGTTATTGCTGCCAAGATTGCGGTATGCATTATTCCCATAGTTGTAGTTGTTGTGGTTGCTGTGGTACCCGTTGTTGTTACCACGGCCTCTACCACTGCCGCGATTATTGCGCCAATTGTCCTCGTCCTCAACTCTTTCCAGGAAATCACTGATTGTCCTGTAATTGCTTCCTACGTAGCGTTTTGTATCATCTGGAAGCTTCTTGTAGAGTTCCCAAACTATTTCGGATTCCGTGCGGCGATCACGCAAATATTCCAACTTGCGGATCCAGCCGTCACAAAACTCTTTCATCGAGCCGCGCGAATTCGCATCGAAAGACCTCGATACGACAAATTCGCGCCAGACACTTTGCTGTTTTTGCTCTGACCAGTATTCAGCCAGAAACAATTTTTTAAACTCGTCAAAAGTCAGGTTCGTAATGTTGAGGTTTAAGCCCCAACGCTTGGCATCACCAGCCAACACATCAACAACCGCATTAATTTTTCTCTCATTAGTCCATGATCTGGGTAAAACTCTTTCACAATTTTTAATGAAATCTGTCGCGTGTATACCGCCTTTTTTCAAGGGGTCGAACCGCTCCTCTTTCGTCAACAATTCCGAACTAAGTGCACAGATTGGCACATAGCTCTGTTTTTCGTCAAGTTTCTTTTCTAATTCCGACACTCTCGTAATTACTTGGCAAGTGGTTGTCGCAAGCGTTTCTACTTCCTTTTTTTTCTCTTCGCAGGTATTAGCCTGCTTCGTCACTTTGGTATCTACTTCGGATACTAAAGCCTTTAAAGTTTCCACCTTCTTTTGATCCTCTTTTTTCACTAATTGAATTTCTTCCGTCACCTTATTCTCGATGATCGGAGCAACTGCTTCTCCTACACTTTTTTCGATTCTGCTAATTTTGGAATTAAAACGCATATTTATGCTCGCAATTTCCGCCTGAACGCCTATCATTTCCTGTTTAAGATTGCCGATTTCGGTATTAATCATAGCAATATCTTCTTTGATTTTATCAACTTTTGCGTTAACAACGCCAACATTGTTTTTAACAACATTAATAGCTTTGTTCTGATTGTCTAGCTTCCTGTCAATTTTTTCAGACTGAGCTTCTTGCTTGGCAGACTGAGCTTCTTGCTTGGCAGCCTGAGCTTTAATTTCTGCCGATTGAGTTTCTATCTTGCTAGATTGAACCTTGATTTCGTTAATCAAAACATTCAATAAATCAGCTAAATTCCCGGAAACTACCGGTTTTACTTCCGTAGCGGCTTCCTCTTTAATTGTCCCCCCGTATTCGTCATCAAGGGGTTCAGATTTGATTTTCACTTCCGATTCCAAAACATTTTCTAAAGTTTAGAATTCCATTTCTGCTCTTTGTTGCGTTTCGGCGGTCGCGTCTTTCACGCTAGCCGCCTGCCCCTGAACAATGGGTACCGCGGTGCGCGTTTCCCACTGTTCGACCGATTGTTCCGTATCCAAGGCTACCAAATTTTGGTAATTGTTGCCTTCACTAATTTTAATAATTTTCAATATAAATAACAAATCTCAAATCTAATTAGGATTCCTCCCACTACTTAATCTCGCTGACGTAACTATCTGTTCGTAACCAATACTTTGTTACGACATTTGCACCAAACAAAATTCGTGTCCAGAACAACCTCAAATCTGAAGATTGTCCTGTCACCAGGTCGCCACGTGTAACCTCCCCCTCACTTATCGACCTTAATGACAGTGAAAAATTAAACCGCGTGTACCTAATGGAAATTTGGGAAAAGCAATCGTCACCGAAGTTAAACTGTCGGTAAAGAGGGAGGAAAGGGTTACATCTAAATGAAAGGAAAAATGCAAATGAAACTGGTGGAAATTAATTTTGAAAAGGGGTAAAGTTAATAAAGAAAGTAAATGTGCAGCCGTTACGTCAACAATTAACCAGCGGTAATTAGATATTTGAGATTTGGGGGAAATTACGGTCGCCAGTCCTAAGGACAATTACTATAGTAACTGAAAAAGAAAGGTTATTACACATATAATTAGCACTAGAAGCGTGGCAACTGAAGGTTGACACGTGTAGTGTGAAAACTGAAAGTTTGTCATAAGTAATAAATTTCGCTACACTCTGACTTAGTTTAGCAAAAGAATTAATAAAACCAGAAAATTGAAAGTTAATTTAGTGACTGAAATTAATAGTGAGCTTTGTTTCTGAAGCATATTGAAATTCAGTAAAATACAGTTAGTCTTGGGCTACCTCAACAATCATTTCAAAAGCTACTTGAATCTACGCAATTTAGAAATAAGAGATTCAACTTCGAACTTGAATTAAATGATTCTGAACAATTAACAATAGTAAAATTTAGCAGCTGCAGTCACAGGTAAGCTAAAATATGCTAACAAAACTCGCACTCTTAATTTGTGCTCGTGTAATCTAAATATTGTAGCCAGCTATGAATAATTTAACTGAACTTTGAAATTAAGGCAGTGAAATTGAATTATATTATTTTAATGCTGGCGTTTGAATTTCAACGACACTCGGGTTCATTTCGGAAAAGGAAGGGACCCTGCTTGGCAATGCAATTGGGACAATGAGCAACAAAGGTTCATGCTAAGTTGCTGTAATTTTGTGATGCAAGAATTTTAAAAGCTGAGGTCTGCCATACAGTTCTGAAACTTTACGTGCTTTTAGTCTTCCTTGTTGGTTGATTGAAGGTTTGAAGTCGTCGATCGAGGAGGTGGCGACAGTCACTCATTGTCGGCCGTCGCTGTTGCAGAAGCTGGATGCTGGCGCGCCTTCTTGTCGACACGGTCACCAGGCGAAAACGGGCTCTTGATGTGTGCCAGCTAATGCTTCCCGTCCGCGACACCGTGCTAGAAACTACCATAGCCAGTCGATCGCAATTACATGCTGCCAAACCCCGAAAGCCCGGCAACTTGCGGGAGCGCCACACAACACACCTGCTCAATCGCACTACTCCAACCAGACTCCTTCTCGCTGCCCGCGCTCCACGCGGCAGAGTTAACACTCCCAAAGATCCTACACACTTTCGTTTTTCACACGACCTATCGATGTATTCGTTCGATAGCATAGTTTTCCCTAGGCAAGACCCAGCGTAAAATACAAATAATATTTAGAAAACAAACCAATTATACATCGACATAAATGCATATATATATATATATATATATATATATATATATAATATTAAAACAATTACAATATATAAAGACACAGAAATGTTATATCTTCAGGTAACAAAATAAGGAAAAAATTATGGTACAATAGGTGGAAATAGGAGGATATGCATTTCCGGCGTTACACAGTGTGCTAACCATTGCGCCACCTCACTCGGTCATGGTGTTGGGCCCATCCCTACCGAGCTGTATGGTGTCATGGTTGCAAAGATGGACCTCACCATGGACGTCGGGAGTGAAGTTGTGCATCACGCAGCCTATTGCGCACAGTTTGAGTCGTAACACGACGTCCTGTGGCTGCTCGATAAGCATTATTCAACATGGTGGCGTTGCTGTCAGGTTTCCTCGGAGCCATAATCCGTAGGTAGCGGTCATCCACTGCAGTAGTAGCCCTTGGGCGGCCTGAGCGAGAGGCATGTCATCGACAGTTCCTGTCTGTCTGTATCTCCTCCATGTCCCAACAACATCGCTTTGGTTCACTCCGAGACGCCAGGACACTTCCCTTGTTGAGAGCCCTTCCTGCTGCAAAGTAATAATGCTGACGCGATCGAACCGCGGTTTTCACCGTCTAGGCATGGTTGAACTACAGACAACACGAGCCGTATACCTCCTTCCTGGTGGAGTGACGGGAACTGATTGGCTGTCGGACCCCCTGTGTCTAATACGCGGTGCTCATGCATGGTTGTTTACGTCTTTGGGCGGGTTTCGTGACATCTTTGAACAGTCAAAGGGACTGTGTCTGTGATACAATATCCACAGTCAACGCCTATCTTCAGCAGTTCAGGGAACCAGCGTCATGCATAACTTTTTTTGAAGAGTGTATTTTGAACACCGTTACGGAACTCAATATTCTGAGACCCACAGTGTCAAGGGTGTGCCGAGAATACCAAATTTCAAGCATTTCCTCTCACCACGTATGTGGTAGTGGTCAACGGCCTCCACTTAACGACCGAGAACAGCGGCTTTTGCGTAGAGTTGTCAGTGCTAGCAGACAAGCAAGAGAGTGTGAAATCAATGTGGGACGTACGACGAACGTGTCCGTTATGACAGTGCCGCGAAATGTGACGTTAATGGGCTGTGGCAGCTGACGACCCACGCGAGTGCCTTTGGTAAAAGCACATTTCGTCTGCAGCGCCTCTCCTAGGCTAGTGACAATATCGATTGGACACAAGACAATTGGAAAATCGTGGCCTGGTCAAATGAGTCCTGATTTCAGTTAATAAGAGCTGATAGTAGGATTCGAGTGTGGCGCAGGTCCCACAAAGCCATGGATGCAAGTTGTCAACAAGGCACTGTGCAAGCTGGTGGTGGCTCCTTAATGGTGTGGGTTGTGTTTACAAGGTTCAAATAAACCAATCATTGACTAGAAATGCTTATGTGCGGCTACTTGGAGATCGTTTGTAGCCATTCATGGGCTTCATGTTCCCAAATAACGTGGAATTTTTATGGATGATAATTCATTTCCGTAATATTGTCTTCAAGGGCGATGTACTTGAGGACAATATTATGGAAATGGAAGAGGATGTAGATGAAGATGAAATGGGAGATATCATACTGCGTGAAGAGTTTGACAGAGCACTGAAAGACATGAGTCGAAACAAGGCCCCAGGAGTAGACAACATTCCATTAGAACTACTGACGGCCTTAGGAGAGCCAGTCCTGACAAAACTCTACCATCTGGTGAGCAAGATGTATGAGACAGGCGAAATACCCTCAGACTTCAAGAAGAATATAATAATTCCAATACCAAAGAAAGCAGGTGTTGACAGATGTGAAAATTACCGAACTATCAGTTTAATAAGTCACGGCTGCAAAATACTAACGCGAATTCTTTACAGACGAATGGAAAAACTAGCAGACGCCGACCTTGGGGAAGATCAGTTTGGATTCCGTAGAAATATTGGAACACGTGAGGCAATACTGACCCTACGGCTTATCTTAGAAGCTAGATTAAGGAAAGGAAAATCTACGTTTCTAGCATTTGTAGACTTAGAGAAAGCTTTTGACAATGTTGATTGGAATACTCTCTTTCAAATTCTGAAGGTGGCAGGGGTAACATACAGGGAGCGACAGGCTATTTACAATTTGTACAGAAAGGAGATGGTAGTTATAAGAGTCGAGGGGCATGAAAGGGAAGCAGTGGTTGGGAAGGGAGTGAGACAGGGTTTTAGCCTCTCCCCGATGTTGTTCAATCTGTATATTGAGCAAGCAGTGAAGGAAACAAAAGAAAAATTCGGAGTAGGTATTAAAATCCATGGAGAAGAAATAAAAACTTTGAGGTTCGCCGATGGCTTTGTAATTCTGTCAGAGACAGCAAAGGACTTGGAAGACCAGTTGAACGGAATGGATAGTGTCTTGAAGGGAGGATATAAGATGAACATCAACAAAAGCAAAACGAGGATAATGGAATGTGGTCGAATTAAGTCGGGTGATGTTGAGGGTATTAGATTAGGAAATGAGACACTTAAAGTAGTAAAGGAGTTTTGCTATTTGGGGAGCAAAATAACTGATGATGGTCGAAGTACAGATGATATAAAATGTAGACAGGCAATGCGAAAGAAAGCATTTCCGATGAAGATAAATTTGTTAACATCCAGTACAAATTTAAATGTCAGGAAGTGGTTTCTGAAAGTATTTGTATGGAGTGTAGCCATGTATGGAAGTGAAACATAGACGATAAATAGTTTAGACAAGAAGAGAATAGAAGCTTTCGAAATGTGGTGATACAGAAGAATGCTGAAGATTAGATGAGTAGATCATATAACTAATGAGGAGGTGTTGAATAGGATTGGCGACACGAGATGTTTGTGGCACAACTTGACTAGAAAAAGGGATCGGTTGGTAGGACATGTTCTGAGGCATCAAGAGATCACCAATTTAGTATTGGAGGGCAGCGTGGAGGGTAAAAATCGTAGAGGGAGACCAAGAGATGAATACACCAAGCAGATTCAGAATGATGGAAGTTGCAGTAGGTACTGGGAGATGAAGAAGCTTGCGCAGGATAGAGTAGCATGGAGAGCTCCATCAAACCAGTCTCAGGACTGAAGACCACAACAACAACAATGTGCTATGTCACTGGGCCACAACTGTTCGCAGTTGGTTTGACTAACGTAGTGGCCAATTCGAGAGAATGATTTGGCCTCCCATCAAACATAGTCGAGAGGCTAGCTCGTGCCGAAAATCCTACACTGGTGACACTTTCATAGTTATGAACGGCCGTATATGCAACATAGCTCAGTATTTCCGCATGGACTTCCGACTTGAGTCCATGTAACGTCGATCTTTTGCACCACGCCGGAAAAAGGAGGTTCCACACGATATTAGGAGGTATACCACGACTTTTGTGACCTCAGTGTATAGTGACCACTGTCAGTGCACGATGGATACAGCGTACCATTGTTATCCGAATTTCTTTCCGATTCCATTCGCTTATTGAGCGAATACACGTGACTGTCGATATGGATCAGTACGTGCCATAATCTCTCTTGTTTCTCACTATCTCTAACAGAGATGTATGTTCATGGCACCGTTATGGTCCCACAGTCTTATTAAAGTGCAAGTTCTCTAAATGCACGCGGCGTGGTTTCGTAAGAACTACGTCGACTTTCTACCAATTTAAAATGAACCGAGCATTTTTGTTAAACTTAGTATGGCCTCCACAGGCCTGTTACGATCGTGTCTAAAATCGTTTGCCATCTGTCTTCGTACTTGATGGAGGCTCCAAAAACTGGCACGGTAGGATTCGGTGGGCTAGCGTCTTGTGTGCGATTTCCTTTACAGATGCGTTGGATTTTCCAAGAAACCTTCCAACAAATCTAAATCTTCCACTCGCTTTTCCTAATATTCCAACAAATCTAAATCTTCCACTCGCTTTTCCTAATGTTGATTTTACGTGATGGTCCCATTTCATATTGCTTCTTAGAATTACCCCTAGCTACTTAAATAATTTCCCGTGCTCAATACGTTCAAGGCTAATCTTGTAATAAGATACGAAACGGTTCTTTCTCTTAGTTACACGGTTTAACTTACATTCATCCACATTTAAAGAGAGCAGCCATTCATTACACCGATTGGAAGTTTTATCTTTCTTCATTACCTTAGGCTAGCCCAGAGGGTACTCTCCTATACACGACAATATCGGCATCATATAGTCTGAAAGAGACCTATTTCAGCCCACTTTCATATGACTGTCAATTACAATATCCTGTTTAGTCTGTGATTAGAAAAAAAAATGGTTCAAATGGCTCTGAGCACTATGGGACTTAACTGCTGTGGTCATCAGTCCCCTAGAACTTAGAACTACTTAAACCTAACTAACCTAAGGACATCACACACATCCATGACCGAGGCAGGATTCGAACCTGCGACCGTAGGAGTCGCGCGGTTCCAGACTGTAGCGCCTAGAACCGCTCTGTCACTCCGGCCGGCCTGTGATTAGAGCAGCAGACTAATTTTCTGGTAGGGTGCACCTAAGCGAGTCAGGTGGTAGTATTTCTGGTATTAAAGCCATCATGTTCAGCTGCGAGAGCAGTTGAGAAGACAGCAGTGGAAAGATAATGTAATGTGGTGTGAGATATCGATGACAGGTGGGTTGTTCGGTACGGATATCGTGGAAAGGCGGCCTAAATTGTGGTCCTTCTCCACGATTCGTTGCTGCGTTCGAAAGTAGCGCGCCAAAATGATAAACTTCTGTTATTAATACTAGAAAACCTAAAGAGTGAATTTACTTGCATTTCATATAAAAGCTGTAAGATCAGAGCTAGTTCGGCAGTCTCGGAAGACAGTCATGTTGTCTTCCGCGGTCGGCGTTGGTTAAGAATGTAGTTAACAATCTTCCTGCCGCGCGGGATTAGCCGAGCGGTCTTAGGAGCTGCAGTCATGGACTGTGCGGCTGGTCCCGGCGGAGGGTCGAGTCCTCCCGCGGGCATGGGTGTGTGTGTTTGTCCTTAGGATAATTTAGGTTAAGTAGTGTGTAAGCTTAGCGACTGATGACCTTAGCATTTAAGTCCCATGTGATCTCACACACATTTGAACATTTTTTGAACAATCTCCCTTTTTTGCACATGTGACTGAGAACTAGTTTGGTAGTAATTACGCAGATACGCAGTTCATTATTTCGTTTATTTTCTATGAAAGTGTGAAAAATGGAAATTATTTGTGATTTACAAAGTGGACTTCAATTGTGCAGTTTCTCATATTCTGCTAACAAAAAGAGAATGGTTTCCGTTTGAACAAACCCATTCAAAATATAATTCTTTATACAATTTCAGTTCCGCGCTAATAGTTTATTACAGCCTCAAGGCAACGGACTCACGACCTACGTGCTGTTTTCTGTGCAGCGGACAAGTACTATAGAAGACTACAGGTTCGTGAACATTATTCAGAACTTACGCATTCCGCTCAGGGCGGTGGAAGCAGCTAAGCACCTAGCGTGTACTGCAGTCTTAGTACAAATGAGATCAGTGGCACGTCATCTGTGGTAACACAGAGGAGGTATGGGATGGGATTTATCACTCACAAATCTCTCTCTCTCCTCCCTTCCATCCCATGGCATCTGTGGTGGGAATCTTTGAAGTCGAAGTGTCACGGAATTATGAGGCTAGCTTTTACTAGCGATAACTGTGAACCGTAATCGATCAGTTAACTGTGTAAGGACTTTGATACTTGTGGACTATAAATGTCCAGAGGACAGCATAAGAACTGTGATAAGTAGACGCTGAACTGTGTTTGAACTATTTTTGAACTTTAGTTGAACTATAATAATTGATGCTGCAAGTTTTTTATTTCTTTTTTACATTGAAAGTAGTATTGGTATAAAGCAGGAATGGGAAGTGCTGAAGCGCAAAGAAAATACAGGGTGCGTCAAAGAAATGTATACACACTTTGAAGCGTCATAAAAAATTTATTTCCCGTTCTACAATGTTAAATTTCTGGAAATGGAAAGCTTAAAGTCCAATTGGAAAAACAAATGTACTTTTCAAATGTGATTAATGTTGAAACTGGTGGCCTTCAGCATCAATACATTTCTGAGTACGAGTCACCACTGATTCTGTACATCGTACCAAAGTGTCCAGTGAGATTTCTGCACACACCGCCTGAATCGCATTCGAAAGTGTGTCCAGGTTACGTGGTTTACGTTTGTACACCTCATCTTTTACTGTGCCCCATAAGAAGAAATCCAGCGTGCAGGAAACTCGATTGGTCCCCTGCGTCCTATCCACTGGCCTGGCACATTGTGATCCAGGTATGCTCGTACGTCCCTATGATAGTGCGACGGGGCGTCATCTTGTTGGAAATAAAACTCGTCATTACCGTATAATGCACGAATGGCAGGGAATATGGTGTCAGCAACCATTTCTTCAGTAACAGTACCTTCAAAGCGGAAAGGCCCAATCAGTCCCCTTGCTGACAAACCGCACCACACATTTACACCAGGCAAATTCACTGCCTTTTCAACTGTAATGTGAGGATTATCTTCAGCCCAGTACACACAGTTGTGCCTATTGACAGTTCCATTGAGTTTGAATTGGGCTTCATCCGACCAAATTATGCTACCCATAAATCCCGGCTCACGTCGCACCATCTCCTGAACCCATTCACAAAATTCTAACCTTCGATCTGGATCGTCGTCACTTAGCTGTTGCACCAGCCTTGGAATGTACACACGAAACTTGCCTTTCATCAGAATGCGTAGACACTACTAGCACTTACATTACTCTCACGTGCTGCTTGCCTTGAAGATTTTTGAGGCGAACGCTGAAACAGTTCCGAGACCGCAGTTGTGAAATCATCACTTGTAGCTGTACGAGGTCGCCCTGATCGACCTTTATGCACATCACACACTGTTCCATGAATTTCAAATTTGCCTCGTAGATGTGTAATTGTTAACCTTGAAGGTGGCTCTGTACCATACTCACTTCTCCACTGTCTTCGAACCGCAGCTACATTCTCAAACTTCCAGTACCACTTAATTATCTGCTTCCGCGCTTCAAAGCTCAAATGCACGTCCACCATGTTGCAGTTACTTCCTTGCCACTGCTGCCACCTGTTGAAGAAACATAACATTACTTTCTCACAGATATTTAACCTCGTAGAACTGGAAATAAATTGTCTATGACAGTTCAAAGTGTGTGTATATTTTTTTGACGCACCCTGTATAAGTTATCTTTGTGTGCGCGGTCCGTAGGATTACGTTAAAAATCACCACTTCAAGGTTCTTCACACTACGAAATGACGCAACGTGAGACAGCCACAGACAAGAGATGCGGCAGCAGCAAGCAGCGTCCTGCGCAGTTTGCAGTACAGGGCGCGTTTGAAATGTCAGCTTTAGCAAAACAAGACGGTGGAGTTGTAGCCAGCGGCGCAGTACACAGCTACGAGAATCAGCTGTAGCACGTCAAGAAAAAGAACAGTAGTGAAGTGTTGCGCTTGCGTATAGTAGTCTAAGATTTGTAACTGAAACAGTAGTATTAGTAAAATGTCTGGGGAAAAGGAAGTAAGGTGCGGTCTTAGAAGTAAAGAAGGAGTTCAGTCCCACAGTAGAAGTGACGGTACAGTGGGTCAGATACAAATAAATGATAGTGAAGTTAGACTTGTGTTTAATGATATGTCAAATTTAGTCAAAAATAATTCAAATTTAAACGTAGATTCAAACTTTGGCGAAGGATCCTAGCCGGCCGCTGTGACAGAGCGGTTCTAGGCGATTCAGTCCGGAACCGCGATGCTGCTATGTGTACTGTTTCTCCTGGGTGGACTTGGGTTTAAAAAAATGTAAACTAAATATTACGATATATTTTATAAATAATCGACAAGTACGCCAAAGAAAAAGAGATAGAACTACAATGGACATGTTATTCCTTGGACTCTTGCGCTTCTATGCATGAACTATATTTCCTTTGTCATTCGCTTATCTCGTCTGCTTGAATTCGGATCTAAGAGGACGTTCTTGTGTAAAGCTTATCTTGTTGTACCAGTTATAATGTAAGTTGTACTTAAGACCCGAAAAATATAATAGTTATTTTATCAAAAGAATTTGTGTATGTGGTCAATCTATTGTTAGTCTGATACCTGTATTGTCTTAAGTAGATACGGGCCTTAACAAATAATTTTCATTGTTAGGCGCCATCTTAGAAAAATCTTTAACATTTTTTTTAGCTCATCTACGAGACGTGCCGTCGGTTAGGACAATTAACTTTATCTCAGATCCCACTAGACCGGAGGCAGCTACTAATAATTTAACAATGAGCCATTTGGACAATTTTTTGAAGAATCCTAAATAGTGAATTCAGTAATTAGTGACCTCATTGGAAATCCTGAATGATTTCAGTGGGAACGTGAACAGTGAAAATGTAGGTTTAGTGGGAAACAATTATAATCTAAACCCAGCATATATAGTACTTAGTCAAATTAAAGTGAATAATTGGTAAGACAATAATAGACAAAATTACTCTGACGTAGACATGAGTAGTGAGCCAAGTAATGGAACAGCTTTAGCTGACACTTTGCCAATTGGAGACGACGATCGAGATATAAGGTTCATGCCAAAATTAATTTTGCAACAACAAAAAGTAGCAAGAAAAGAAAATAAGGAGGAATTAATAAAAACACAAAAAGAAAATAAAGGGAGGGCTAAAGGAAATTGATGTAGCAATAGCTCAACTTAATGCTAAGTTCAATGCTTTGGAACAAAAATGTGTAATAGTTGAAGCCAAAATTGAGGGATTTTGCAAGAAAATAGATTATGAAACAAAAGAATGAGGTAAAAACTTAGAAGTTTGTAAGTCAGAAATAAATCAGAAGTTTGACTATGAAATAAAAAAAGTTAAATAAGGATCTGCGGGATCAAAATGTGATAGTACAAACAACCCTCAATGACATTAGTAATATGAGGCAAGAGCAAAGCAAAGCTATCAAAGCATGTAATGATAATCATAAAAAACAATGTAATTTACACTATATCAAACATAACAATGAAATACTTAGTCGGAATATTTGACATGTAGAATCCCCTTGTAAAAGCAACACAAATGCTATTCAGGGTAAATTGAGAGAAACAGAGCAAGACAATATAGAAAATGAAGTTAAACGAAAAGTCAAAATTTGTTGTCAACAAGAAAGAAAGAAAGAAAGAAAGGTAATGTTCATGTAACTGACGGAGCAAATCACGATAAAGTGTATAAATTCCATCATTTCTCTAGTAAGGGAACTATACACCTAGTGGCCTTCATTAGACGGTTTGAGGACATAATACCTGAAAACATGACAGAACAACGAAGCATCACATTCGTGGCCATTAGGTTAGAAGGAGAAGCAATATCATGGGGAACAGGGGTCAGTAACACATGTAAAACATATAAAGAACAAAACACCTTTCAGCCGTCTAGTTTCCAGTCCTGTTGTGATCACAACCGAGGCAGAATCTTTCTACTCGTCGGTCAGGGGCCTGAAGATGGCGTAGTAAAACTCTGAAACTGGTTGCCAAATAAGGTAGGAAACTAGACGGTTGAAAGGTGTTTTGATATCCTGTATCGAACAGGCGAGTCCGGCAAACCATCTCTAAAAAGATGGACATACAGAGATATAAAGAATTTGTTCAAGCATTTTTGAATCAATAGTGGTCTTCCAGCACGCAAAACATAGCGAGAGGGAAAGTAACTGTGGACAGAAGGTTTGATGTTGAGAAAGTCATTATACCATAAATGGATAGGAGTAAGGAACAAAGCCGAGCGGTCTAAGGCACTACAGTCATGGGCTGTGCGGCTGGTCCCGGCGGAGGTTCGAGTCCTCCCTCGGGCATGGGTGTGTGTGTTTGTCCCTAGGATAATTTACGTTAAGTAGTGTGTAAGCTTAGGGACTGATGACCTTAGCAGTTAAGATTTCACACACATTTGAAGATTTTAAGGTACAAAAAGGTCCCGCAACGCAGTTCAGAGACGTCAAGACATCCATAAGCACAGTTTCTGTCAGAGACAGCTAGCAAAAATATGGTCGAATGTGTACTGCATTCGTTTATAGAAGCCAAAGTTATCAGTTCATTTTTAAGAAGCATCATATGGGGATTGATTACTGGTTGAATTTGAGAAAGTTTTGAATGAAGATTCTCATTCTAACAGGGAAATACAGCCACAAGAATTATTAGATGAAATATCAATCAATACCATGAAAAAATATTATGAATCTGACCTCAAGGTGGAAGTAACGTTTTTCGTATTGCTAGGTAACTGACGATTACCAGGTGACCGAGTTAACCGACAGCATATTTCATTTTCCTTACCTGATGTTAGTTTTTCTCCTTCTTTCATTCAGAACTATATTTATCTTCTCTAACATTCTTCACTATCAAGGTTAAGATGAGTAAATTTCCTTATACTGAATATGACAACAAGGAAACAAACTATGACAGAAACAAAGTAACCCAGCATAATAAACATCTGCTTAGTGAGGGTGAAAAACGGTCGTTTGACGAAATATATGTGGACTGGCTACAATATACGAAGAATAGGATTACCGATACACCAGCAAGAGGACACAGTATGTAGCTACAACAAGACACCGGTACCATATTAATGCAACATAAAAGAATATTGTAAAGAATTTAGTTGGACAATTTTTAAATATTTACAACAACCATAAGCAAACCTTTATGTTTGAAAATATTTTAAGAGTAGGAAAGGAAGAGAGGGGGTAACAGAGATGAAATAATGCATAAACTAAGCTGATGGCTACAGAAGAACCAGGTAAGTGAAGAAGGCAATCTATAACAGAAGAAATTATGGTGGCAAAAATAATACAAATAACTAAATGTTATCTTGAGATGATGGACAATTGTGTCAAAATAGACATATTGTTATTCTCCAGCATGAATTGAAACGGCGAAGTGGTTTCCGCTGTGTGATACACTGACAGGCTGGGAATAATTCTGGCTAAGAGGTTTATGATAAATAGAGAGTTCTGGTTATTAGGCAACAGAAAAATCGGCCAATTATTTGCGCACAGAGAAAAGAGATAAATGGAGAGATACAGATTAGGCGACAGAAAAGTAGGCCAATTATTTGTATAGAGACAGAAAGGAGAAGCATGTTTATTACGCGACAGTAAAGTCAGTCAATCGTTTGTGAAGAGTTATGGAGAAAAGGCAAAAGGCGACGCGAAAGTCGACCATCAAGTAGTATTTAAGAGCGAAGTTTTTTCCGCCAATTAATCAAAGAAGTAAAAGGGAGCAGACATACTGTCGACATAAGACACAACACTTACACGGAAATCTCATAAAAGACATAAAGAAGGTTTAAATAGAAGGCCGTGTAATATGAAGTATAGAAAGAGTAATGACACACAGTGATTTTAAATATGAAAGAAATGTGGAATAAATGTCTAGCTAGGAATAAGATTATTATTAGCGTCTACAAAGTCACGTAATGCTCGTATATGAAAATCAGTTGAAAATACACAGTCATTACACGAATACAGTTGCATCAGTACGGTTTGTAGCGAAAATGACACTCAAATACAGAGGGAACATACCCCGTACCGTGGAATGAAGCAACGATTTGGTAAACGAGTGTTTATGCATTCTAAAAGATTCTCTCAGTGTATCCATGAATAGCAACTGTAAGCCTCCGTGTGTCAGATTTTAAAGAGCGTAGCAGCAGACTCCGGTTGGCAGCGTGTGTTTATCGAAGCGGGTCAGTAGTAACAGGTGGTGCGAGCAAACACCGAGCTCTTGAAGAGTGCGGTGGGCTATGACCCAGCTGTATGCAAACAGTGGCTACAGCTGTGATCAAAACAAACACAATGGTAAACCGCTCTCGTGGTAGGACGTAAACAGTGGCATTGTTTATAAACAGCCAAAATCAGAACAAAACGTTACGTATTATCTTTTTATATTGTAATAGTGTATAAACATTTCTTTATTTAAAATTTGTTTAAAGTTATTAGGAAACTAATTTATGGTATTTTGTATTGTTACATGGGATTAAACTCGAGCTGTACGCTGAGGTTAAAGATGGAAGAATGGACTGGCAATTGTTGAACTCAGCATCATCCGGAAAGTATGGAGTTTCAGAATGCGAGACCGCATCGTGGACGGAACCATTAGTGTGGGTTGCAATTGCGGGTTGCTTGCGTATTTTCTGGCAAAAGGTAAGAGTGAAATGTTCTTCCGTCTCCACGTATTTGCCGGCCGTTGTGGCCGAGCGGTTCTAGACGCTTCAATCTGGAACCGAGCGACCGCTACGGTCACAGGTTCGAATCATGCCTCGGGGAATGGATGTTGATGTGTCGGCAGAAGTGCCAACACCGTGTTGTTTGAGGAAGTCGAAATGCACGATATAAGCTCACGCAGGATGGCGTGAGGTCTGAAACAGGATACTTAATGAATGCTATAAAGAAAAGTACGTAGCTGCTGGAATACTTAACTTTAATCCATAATTGGTGAACATTGGTCTTGTTACTGTACATGCTTCATTAGATACATAGCAAAGGATAAATGGCGCCTTGCTAGGTCGTAGCAATTGACTAAGCTGAAGGCTATGCTAACTATCGTCTCGGCTAATGAGAGCGTAATTCTCAGTGAACCTTTCCTAACAACGACGGCTGTACAACTGGGGCGAGTGCTAGTAAGTCTCTCGAGACCTGCCGTGTGGTGGCGCTCGGTCTGCGATCACTGACAGTGGCGACACGCGGGTCCGAAATGTACTAATGGACCGCGGCCGATTTAAAGCTACCACCTAGCAAGTGTGGTGTCTGGCGGTGACACCACAGATGTGTGTGATGTCCTTAGCTTAGTTAGGTTTAAGTAGTTCTAAGTTCTAGGGGACTGATGACCTCAGATGTTTAGTCCCATAGTGCTCAGAGCCATTTGAACCATTTTTTGAATCCACGTATTTGTGAAATATATAGGTGTTGTGTTTTTTTTCTTTGTATCCTTGTGAAGTGGACGTCATTCAAATGCATGTAACTGCAGAGATGCAACTGTTTCACCGAATTGAAAGGACGGCAATGCGCCGATAGTACTTCTAAAGCATTGTAACTTTTTACGGAAAATGATTGATCAATTTAAAGAACACCAGTGCGTCATAAGCGAATAGCAATTTAACTTCTGATGAGAAATATTTTGTTGAATTTAATTGACAGCAATGCGCCGACAGTAGCTTAACAGCAGTATAAAACTTTGTCACTGAATCTTGGCTATGAGATAGTGAAGTACTACAGAGTTTCCTAGCAGAAATGACAGACTATAAGTTAATAAAAGACTGCCAACAACATAAAGGTGCAGAATAATGATACTTTGAAAATCTTTACTATGAAATGTATAATGTAATTAGTATAGAATGCGATACTAAAGATTAGTGATTTTTGGGTATGAGGTTATACACGAATGAATTGAGAGTAACAATTAGTCTTCTCAAATCATAAAATAATTAATTCTATGATCATATAAATTAATTAATAACTTGACAATGAAAAATAAAAAGCAGAACCAAATTTTGAAATACAACAACGAATGACGAAGCATGGACCTTGCCGTTGGTGGGGAGGCTTGCGTGCCTCAACGATGTAAATAGCTGTACCGCAGGTGCAACCACAACGGAGGGATATCTGTTGAGAGGCTAGACAAACGTGTGGTTCCTGAAGAGGGGCAGCAGCCTTTTCAGTAGTTGCAGGGGCAACAGTCTGGATGATTGACTGATCTGGCCTTGTAACAGTAACCAAAACGGCCTTGCTGTTGTGGTACTGCGAACGGCTGAAAGCAAGGGGAAACTACAGCTGTAATTTTTCCCGAGGGCATGCAGCTTTACTGTATGGTTAAATGATGATACCGTCCTCTTGGCTAAAATATTCCGGAGGTAAAATAGTCCCCCATTCGGATCTCCGGGTGGAGACTACTCAAGAAGACGTCGTTATCAGGAGAAAGAAAACTGGCGTTCTGCGGATTGGAGCGTGGAATGTCAGATCCCTTAATCGGGCAGGTAGGTTTGCAAATTTGAAAAGGAAAATGGATAGGTTAAAGTTCGATATAGTGGGAATTAGTGAAGTTCGGTGGCAGGATGAACAAGACTTTTGGTCAGGTGAATATAGGGTTATAAATACAAAATCAAGTAGGGGTAATGCAGGAGTAGGTTTAGTAATGGATAAAAAAATAGGAGTGTTGGTAAGCTACTACAAACAGCATATTGATAAGCTACTACAAACAGCATAGTAAACGCATTATTGTGGCCAAAACAGACACGAAACCCACACCTCCTACAGTAGTATAAGTTTATATGCCAACTAGCCCTGCAGATGATGAAGAAATTGATGAAATGTATGATGAGATAAAAGAAATTATTCAGACAGTGAAAGAAAACGAAAATTTAATAGTCATGGGTGAATGGAATTCGATACTAGGAAAAGGAAGAGAAGGGAACGTAGTAGGTGAATATGGATTGGGGGTAAGAAATGAAAGAGGAAGGCGTCTGGCAGAATTTTGCACAGAGCATAACTTAATCATAGCTAACACTTGGTTCAAGAATCATAAAAGAAGGTTGTATACATGGAAGAATCCTGGAAATACTAGAAGGTATCAGATAGATTATATAATGGTAAGACAGAGATTTAGGAACTAGGTTTTAAATTGTAGGACATTTCTAGGGGCAGATGTGGACTCTGACCACAATTTATTGGTTATGAACTGTACATTAAAACTGAAGAAACTGCAAAAAGTGGGAATTTAAGGTGATGGGAACTGGATAAACTGACTAAACCAGGGGTTGTACAGAGTTTCAGAGAGAGCATAAGGGAACAATTGACAGGAATGGGGGAAAGAAATACAGTAGAAGAAGAATGAGTAGCTCTGAGGGATGAAGTAGTGAAGGCAGCAGAGGATCAAGTAGGTAAAAAGACGAGGGCTAGTACAAATCCTTGAGTAACAGAAGAAATATTGAATTTAATTGATGAAAGGAGAAAGTATAAAAATGCAGTAAATGAAGCAGGCAAAAAGGAATACAAACGTCTCAAAAATGAAATCGACAGGAAGTGCAAAATGGCTAAGCGGGGATGGCTAGAGGACAAACGTAAGGAGGTAGAGCTTTATCTCACTAGGGGTAAGATAGACACTGCCTACAGGAAAATTAAAGAGACCTTTGTAGAAAAGAGAGCCCCTTGTATGAATATCAGGAGCTCAGATGGAAACCCAGTTCTAAGCAAAGAACGGAAAGCAGAAAGGTGGAAGGAGTATATAGAGGGTTTATACAAGGGCGATGTACTTGAGGACAGTATAATGGAAATGGAAGAGAATGTAGATGAAGATGAAATGGGAGATACGATACTGCGTGAAGAGTTTGACACCGCACTGAAAGGCCTAAGTCGTAACAAGGCCCCGGGAGTAGACAACATTCCATTAGAACCACTGACAGTCTTGGGAGAGCCAGTCCTGACAAAACTCTACCATCTGGTGAGCAAGATGTACGAGACAGGCGAAATACCGTCAGACTTCAAGAAGAATATAATAATTCCAATCTCAAAGAAAGCAGGTCTTGACAGATGTGAAAATTATCGAACTATCAGTTTTACAAGTCACAGCTGGAAAATACTAACGTGAATTCTTTACAGACGAATGGAAAACTGGTGAAAGTCGACCTCGGAGAAGATCAGTTTGGATTCCGTAGAAAGGTTGGAACACGTGAAGCAATACTGACCTTAAGACTTATGTTAGAAGGAAGATTAAGGAAAGGCAAACCTACTTTTCTAGGATTTGTAGACTTGGAGAAAGCTTTTGACTGGAATAGTCTCTTTCAAATTCTAAAGGTGGCAGGGGCAAAATACAGGGAGCAAAACTCTATTTACAATTTGTACAGAAACCAGATAGCAGTTATAAGAATCGAGGGTCATCAAAGAGAAGCAGTGATTGGGAAGGGACTGAGCCAGGGTTGTAGCCTCTCCCCGCTGTTATTCAATCTGTATATTGAGCAAGCAGTAAAGGAAACAAAAGAAAAATTCGGAGTTGGAATTAAAATCGATGGAGAAGAAATAAAATCTTTAAGGTTCACCGATGACATTGTAATTCTGTCAGAGACAGCAAAGGACCTAGAAGAGCAGTTGAACGGAATGGACAGTGTCTTGAAAGGAGGATATAAGATGAACATCAGCAAAAGCAAAACGAGGATAATGGAATGTAGTCGAATTAAGTCGGGTGATGCTGAGGGAATTAGATTAGGAAATGAGACCCTTAAAATAGTAAAGGAGTTTTGCTATTTGGGGAGCAAAATAACTGATGGAGATCGAAGTAGAGAAGATATAAAATGTAGACTGGCAATGGCAAGGAAAGCGTGTCTGAAAAAGAGAAATTTGTTAACATCGAGTATAGATTTAAGTGTCAGGAAGTGGTTTCTGAAAGTATTTGTATGGAGTGTAGCCATGTATGGAAGTGAAACATGGATGATAAATAGTTTGGAGAAGAAGTGAATAGAAGCTTTCGAAATGTGGTGCTACAGAAGAATGCTGAAGATTGGATGGGTAGATCACGTAACTAATGAGGAGGTATTGAATGGAATTGGGGAGAAGAGGAGTTTGTGGCATAACTTGACAAGAAGAAGGGACCAGTTGGTAGGACATGTTCTGAGGTATCAAGGGATCACAAATTTAGCATTGGAGGGCAGTGTGGAGGGTAAAAATCGTAGAGGGAGACCAAGAGATGAATACACTAAGCATATTCAGAAGGATGTAGGTTGCAGTAAGTACTGGGAGATGAAGTAGCTTGCAGAGGATAAAGTAGCATGGAGAGCTGCATCAAACCAGTCTCTGGACTGAAGACCACAACAACAACAATAACGAATCAGAAGTGTAGTGGAATGGTATGGCTCTTGAGAGATGATTACTGAAAAATTTATAAAAATTTGGGTGAAAATTGATTGTTGTCTGCGATATCCCAATTTCTGGAAATCTCGGAATGAGGGGGATGCGCAGTGTTTCTCGCTTTGAGCCATAATATTCAGCTACAAGAAGCTCTTCTTAGAGCAGCTGAGAAGGCAAAAATGGAAATTTGTGGTAAGGTCTTATGGGACCAAACTGCTGAGGTCATCGGTCCCTAAGCTCACGTATTACTTAATCTAACTTACACTAAGGACAACACAGACACACACACCCATACCCGAGGGAGGATTCGATCCTCCGACGGGGGGAGCCGCCCGTGCCATGACAAGTCGCCCCAGACCGCACGACTACACCGCGCAGCAGTTGAGAATGCAGCAGTGGGAAGATGCCGTAACGTGGTGTGAGGTACCGGTGACACGGGCCCTATTCTGTATCGTTCGTACCGATCGGAGTAGTAGGTTAGTCTCGGTAGTGACGTTATTTTCGGGTCTTTATCGAAATATCCTATTCAGTAAGCTTCTGAGACTTGTTATCGAACGGTCCTGCCGCCGATTTTACGACAATTGTACCGAGAGGTTTTGGATTTCGCTCTGGCCCTGTCGATCGGTGAGCTGTGGTTTATGTACACCTATAATTTGTTATTTTAAACATATTTAGCTGTTTTAGCTTTGGATTTAGTGATTGTGTTAGTAAAGAATCAGCAGAGGACGTATGCAGTTGGAAAATGAGTTCGTAACAGACTATTTTCCTTTGTTAGAAAAAACGATTTCGGTCAATATTCTCTCAAAATACGTGTTATTTTTATGCAAATAAGAGTTTAAACATCATTAAATATCAAGACATCGGCTGTGCTTAGGTATGTTACATGGGTGTCAACTGACGTTACTAGTGCCTTTGAGTACTTTTTCCCACAAATGCGTTAGTTAGTAACTATCGAAACGTCAGTAATGATTTCGTGATTTCTGTGTGTTTAAAATACGAAATATGAAATTGCTGTGAGTGAAACAACCGACAGTGACCTTTATAATTTTTCTTGTCAGAAATAATTCACCATTTATTCCGAATATGTAGCGATTTCCGAGTATGCGGTTAGACAGGAATCTAAGAGCACAACTTAAATTACTGGGAATGTAACAAGCAGCAGACATCTTCATAATCTTGCTTGTCACAAGTCATCTGCGATCGAATTCTCAACCACAGTAGACAGAGATGAAAGATCTCTGCCGTAATATTTTTAGACTGTAGCACCATATACGAAACATTTTCATTCATGAGATGCATGATATAAACTTCGACGAACTGCAGGAGCTCTCGAAAATGTGTTTTCTTTTTTTCCAATTTTGTTTTTAAGACCCAAATCGTTGACGCATAATATAGTGAAGTGGGCTACTTAATCATTTAGATCTCTAGGAGCTTGTTATAACCACATTCTGTTTATCTTCTTATTCTTTGAAACTCTCAGAATCAATTTTTCGGGTGTTTTTATAGATGTATTAGTACAATGTGGTACTACACACTATTCCTAACTCATTTTCCGAAACGTGAAATCCAAAACACGATGTCAGTGTGAATGTAAGATGACATAATGCGGCATTTACGACAATCTGCAGAATACAGTCAAATAAGCTATCGTTATTATGCAGGCATGGAAACACGCGGTCAGGGAAAATGTAAAAATTGTTATGCATTTCAGCTGAGAGTCATGGAAATGGATATACTGCGCCTGACACTGTTAAGGAGGAGGCAAGGGCGATGAAGGCGGGCACGTCACCTCGATGGAATGCGAAGTCGTGCGTTATGGCAACGTAAACTCAAATTTCGGTACTTGGAAGAACAGCGCGCCTGTGTCGTCTGCTCGCCGCTGTGTGTTCGTGGCGCTGTGCGCGCTGCAGTGCTCATGCGCGGATCTGTGGCCACTTGCTTTTGATTGGCTTGCGCGACTCGAACCGACAACAGCTCTTCGGTTCTCTAGACCCGAATGGTATCGCTACCGAAATGCATACTGGATAACTCAGGGACTAACTCGAGTACTAGACCGTTCGGTGCTACTGAGTACCGAAAAGATCGACACAATGGCGGAAAGACACAGAATAGGCACCCAGATGATTTGTTCGGTACGGGCATCGTGAGAAAGACCTCCTAAACTGAGGTCCTCCTCCGTGACTGGCTGCTGCGTGCGGAAGTAGCGCGCCAGAATGATAAAGTTCTGTTATCAACATCAGAAAAACTAAACAATGAATTTACTTGCATTTCATATAATAGCACCTCGCAACAGCAGGCTACTGTTCCATTATTTCGAAACTTTTAACTATCCGCAAAATAATAAACAATTGTTAAACGAAAAGGCAGATGAAGCACTTCGGAGATCTTCTGATCGCGCCTATTTTGGACGGCGGGCGAAGTGGTTCGGCGGTAAGCGCAGAGGTGGTTCCGCAGTTTCGGAGGATGGACATGTTGTCTGCCGCACTCGGTATCAGTTAAGACCTTATTAGCAATATTAGCAATCTGATTTCATTAGCAATCTCTGATTTGTAGATGTCTCAGCTGGTTCGCCAGTCTTGGAGGACAAACGTATTGCCTGCTGCGGTCGGTATGGGTTAACAATTTAATTAACAATCTCAGTTTTTTGGACATGTAACTGAGAACTAGTCTGATAGTAATTACGCAGATACACAGTTCATTATTTTGTTTATTTTCTGTGAAAGTGTGAAGAATGGAAGTCGCTTGTGATTCATAAAGTGGACTATAATTGTGCTATTTCTCGTATTCTGCTAATAAAAGGCGAGTGGCATCCCGTTTAAACAAACCAGTTCAAAATTTAATTATTTATAAAACAGCAGTTCTTCGTTAACAGTTTATTATAGCCCCAAGATAACGGACTCACGACCGACATACTGTCGCGCGGTTAGAGGCGCCATGTCACTAATCGTGCGGCCCCTCCCGCAGGAGGTTCGAGTCCTCCCTCGGGCGTGGGTGTGAGTGTTGTCCTCAGCGGTAAGTCAGTTCAAGTAGTGTGTAAGTCTAGGGACCGATGACCTCAGCAGTTTGGTCCCTTAGGAACTCACACACATTTGAACATTTTGAATCGACATACTACACTCCTGGAAATTGAAATAAGAACACCGTGAATTCATTGTCCCAGGAAGGCGAAACTTTATTGACACATTCCTGGGGTCAGATACATCACATGATCACACTGACAGAACTACAGGCACATAGACACAGGCAACAGAGCATGCACAATGTCGGCACTAGTACAGTGTATATCCACCTTTCGCAGCAATGCAGGCTGCTATTCTCCCATGGAGACGATCGTAGAGATGCTGGATGTAGTCCTGTGGAACGGCTTGCCATGCCATTTCCACCTGGCGCCTCAGTTGGACCAGCGTTCGTGCTGGACGTGCAGACCGCGTGAGACGACACTTCATCCAGTCCCAAACATGCTCAATGGGGGACAGATCCGGAGATCTTGCTGGCCAGGGTAGTTGACTTACACCTTCTAGAGCACGCTGGGTGGCACGGGATACATGCGGACGTGCATTGTCCTGTTGGAACAGCAAGTTCCCTTGCCGGTCTAGGAATGGTAGAACGATGGGTTCGATGACGGTTTGGATGTACCGTGCACTATTCAGTGTCCCCTCGACGATCACCAGTGGTGTACGGCCAGTGTAGGAGATCGCTCCCCACACCGTGATGCCGGGTGTTGGCCCTGTGTGCCTCGGTCGTATGCAGTCCTGATTGTGGCGCTCACCTGCACGGCGCCAAACACGCATACGACCATCATTGGCACCAAGGCAGAAGCGACTCTCATCGCTGAAGACGACACGTCTCCATTCGTCCCTCCATTCACGCCTGTCGCGACACCACTGGAGGCGGGCTGCACGATGTTGGGGCGTGAGCGGAAGACGGCCTAACGTTGTGCGGGACCGTAGCCCAGCTTCACGGAGACGGTTGCGAATGGTCCTCGCCGATACCCCAGGAGCAACAGTGTCCCTAATTTGCTGGGAAGTGGCGGTGCGGTCCCCTACGGCACTGCGTAGGATCCTACGGTCTTGGCGTGCATCCGTGCGTCGCTGCGGTCCGGTCCCAGGTCGACGGGCACGTGCACCTTACGCCGACCACTGGCGACAACATCGATGTTCTGTGGAGACCTCACGCCCCACGTGTTGAGCAATTCGGCGGTACGTCCACCCGGCCTCCCGCATGCCCACTATACGCCCTCGCTCAAAGTCCGTCAGCTGCACATACGGTTCACGTCCACGCTGTCGCGGCATGCTACCAGTGTTAAAGATTGCGATGGAGCTCCGTATGCCACGGCAAACTGGCTGACACTGACGGCGGCGGTGCACAAATGCTGCGCAGCTAGCGCCATTCGACGGCCAACACCGTGGTTCCTGGTGTGTCCGCTGTGCCGTGCGTGTGATCATTGCTTGTACAGCCCTCTCGCAGTGTCCGGAGCAAGTATGGTGGGTCTGACACACCGGTGTCAATGTGTTCTTTTTTCCATTTCCAGGAGTGTATTTTCTGCGCAGGGGACAACTGCTATAGAAGACTGCAGGTTGGTGAACATTAATTAGAAATTAAGCATTCCACTGAGGACGGTGGAAGCAACTTGGCACTTCGAATGTACTGCGATCTTAGTACAAACGAGATTAGTGACACGTCGTCTGTGGTAACACAGAGGAGCTATGAAGGAGGGAAATTTTCAAGGGAAGAAATTTACCTTGGGCACATAAATTTCTCTCTCTCCCTCTCCTGCCCTTGCAGTAAAGTGTGCACTACACATCATTTACATGGCTACTCTGCACATCATGCTTATGTGCCTGGCAGAGGCTTCATTGAACCACCTTCTCAACAATTCTCTGCTGCAGTGCATATCTTTCGGTGCGAGCTTTGATTTCTCTTACTTTATTATGACGATCCTTGCTCCCTATGTTTGTCGGCGCCAATAAAATATTTTCACATTCGGAGGAGAAATTTGATGATTGAAATTTCGAGAAAAGATCCCGCCGCAACGAGAAACGCCTTTATTTTAACGATTTCCACTCCAAATCCTGTATCATATCCGGGACACTCTCTCCCCTATTTCTCTATAACACAAAACGTGCTGCCCTTATTCGAGCTTTCTCGATGTGTTCCGTCAATCCCGTCTGGTAAGGGTCTCACAACGGGCAGCAGTTCTCCAGAAGAGACGGACAAGCGAAGTGTAGGCAGTCTCTTTACGATACCTGTTGCATCTTCTAAGTGATCTGCCAGTGTTTTGTTGCCGCCTCCCAACATTTCCTATGTGTTCTTTCCAATTTAAGCTGTTCGAAATTGTAATTCCTAGGTATTTAGTGGAATTTATTACCTTTAGATTTGATTGATTTATCGTGTAACTGAAGTTTAACGGATTCCTTTTAACACTCACGTGGATGACCTCACAATTTTCTTTACTTAGGGTCAATTGCCAATTTTGGCACCTTACAGATACCTTCTCTAAATCATTTTGCAGCTGGTTTTAATCTTTTAGTGACTTAACCAGACCATAAACGACAGCGTCATTGACAAACTAAGACGGCTGCTCAAATTGTCTCCTAAATCGTTTATACAGACAAGGAATAGCAGAGGGCCTATAACACTACCTTGGGGAACGCTAGAAGTCACTTCTGTTTTACTCGACGACTTTCTGTCAGTTACTACGAACTGTGGTCTCTCTGACAGGAAATCACGAATCCAGTCAGTTGACTGAGACGGTATTCCACAGGCGCACAATTTTATGGCAAGCCGCTTGTGAGATACAGTGTCAAAAGCCTTCTGGAAATCTAAAAATACGGAACCAATTTGAAATCCTTTGTCGATAGCACTCAACACTTCGAGTTAGTAACGAGCTAGTTGTGTTTCACAAGAACGTTGTTCTCTAAATCCGTGTTGACTGTATGTCAAAAGACCGTTCTCTTCGAGGTAAGTCATAAAATTCCAACACAATAAATGTTTCAAAATCATGCTGCTTATCGGTGTTAACGATACGTGGCTGTGATTTAGTGGATTACTCCTATTGCCTTTCTTGAATATTGGTGTGACCTGTGCAACTTTTCATTCATTGGGTACGGATATTCCGTTGTGCTAGCGCTTGTATATGATTGATAAGTATGGAGCTACTGCATTAGCATATGTTGAAAGGAACCTAATTAGTATACAGTGCTGACCGGAAGACTTAATAAGTGATTTAAGTTGCCTCTTTAGTCCGAGGATATATGCTTCCAAGTTACTCATGTTGGCAGAATTCTGAAATATTTCTTAGGTGAAGGAATTTCGGAAGGCTGTGTTTAGTAACTGCTTTGGAAAACTGTCATCGATAGTATTTCCATTGTTGTCGCGCAGAGAAAGCATTGATTGCTTCTTGCCGCCAGCATACATTACATACGACCAGAATATCTTTGGATTTTCTGCCAGATTTAGAGAAAAAGTTTCATTGTCGAAACTATTGTAACTATCTCGCACTAAAGACAGTGCTGAGTTCCGAGCTTCCGTAAAAGATCGCCAGTCTTGGCAATTTTGCGTCAGTTTAAATTTGGCATGTTTTTTTCGTTGTTTCTGCAACAGTGTCTTGACCTGTTTTGCGAACCATTGGGGATCAGCTCCGTCGTTTGTTGATTACTTGGTGTAAATCTCTCAATTGCTGTCGATACTATTTCTCTGAATTCGAGCACATCTCGTCTACAAATTTGGAGGGAGTGGAGATTGTCCCTCACAAAGGCGTCAAGCGAAATTTTATTTGCTTTTTTGAATAGGTGTATTTTTCGTTTATTTTTGGAGGATTTGGAGATTACAATATTCATTCTCGCTAGCACAACCCTGTGTTCACTAATCCCTGTATCCGTTTTGATGCTCGTTATTAGCTTAGATTATTTGCTGCCAAGAGGTCAAGTGTGTTTTCACAATCGTTTACTATTCGCATGGGAAATAATTCTCAGAGAATGCATTTAGCACAATTTCGGATGATGTTTTCTGCGTACCTCTGGATTTAAATATGTATTTTCGCCGGCATAGCGAGGGTAAATTAAAGTCACCACCAACTATAATTGTAAGAGTCGGCTACATGTTTGAAATTAAACTCGAATTTTCTTTGTACGTTTCAGCAATTGTGTCATCTGAGTTGGGAGTTCGGTAAAAGGACCTAACTATTATTCTATTCCGGTTGCCAAGAATGACCTCTACCCATACTAACTCACACGAACTATCTACTTCTATATCGCAACAAAATAAACTACTCGTAACAGCAACAAACATGTCACCGCTAACTGTATTTAGCCCATCCCTTCTGAACACCGTTAGGTCCTTCGCGAAAACTTTGGCTGAAGTTATTTCTGGCTTTAGCCAGATTTCAGTGAATTTAGCGATTTGAGTATCAGGTTTCCTGCTAGCGCTTGGAACTGTGGTACTTTTTCAACAGAGCTACAACAATTTGCAGTTGTTATACGGATGATTCCTAGGTATACGTTCTTCCTGTGTTCGACGTGCACCTTTTAAGACTGACGCCCTTTTTTGTGTTTCCTGAGAACCTCCAAAGTAGAAAGCGCCCATTCCACGTTACAAAGCATCCGCTATCCGTGTAGTCGCCTCTTGCCTGTAATGGACTCCTGACATATTTAGCGGTACCCGAAATCCCACCACCCTAAAGCGCAAGTCGAGGTATCTGCGGCCTACACGGTCGCAGGACCGCCTGAGCCTCTGATTCAGATCCTCCACTCGGCTCTGCACCAAAGGACCATAGTCGGTTCTATCAACGATGCTGCAGATGATAAGCTCCGCCTTAATCGCGCAAGTAAGACTGGCAGTCTTTACCATTTCCGCTAGCGGTCCGAAACCTCCTCCGAAATACGTCATTGGTACCGACATGTGCCACAACCTGCAGTTAGCTGCACCCTGTACTCTTCATGGCATCCGGAAGCAACCTTTCCACATCCTGAATGACTCCCCCCAGTCTGAGCCACTGATTCAGGCCATACACTTAGCTCTATAGCAGAGGTGCGCAATCGGTCCTGTCGACTATTTGCTGCAAATGGTGAGCTCTGCTTCCGTCTCGCAAGGAAGACTGGCAGCCTTTGTCACTACAGATAGCGGATCGAAACGAGAGAGAATCTCTTCCTTCCAAAGTAGCACACATCATTGGTACTGTCGTGAGTCACCACTTGCAGGTGGCTGCAGCCTGTGCTCTTTATGGCATCTGGAAATACCGTTTCGATGTCTGGAATGACTTCACCCGGAATGCACACTGGCTTTCTTCTCTTCTTTGGCAACCATGTCCCTAAGCAGCCCCATAATGCGGATTACTTTGGAGGTCCCAGCTGTGATTATACCGACCCTCTGTGACTGCCCAGCTCTCGCTGGCTGAGGAATTTCCTCTGAAACAGGACAAGTGACTACATCTGGCTGAACGATGTTGTCAGACACAGATGAAACTTGGAAGCTGTTTGTCAGACTAACAGGGGAGGCGTCACGTTCGGCGGCCTGGGAGTTGTTTCGCAGCCTGCCACGCCCTGAGGCGAGCTCCAACACGACCAAGGATGAGGGATTAACCTCAATGCGAGCAGTAACTGGACTGGTCATCGTTGCGGACCGATCGGCGGTCTCGTGCGTCGTGCTGAACGTCCATTGGATCCCCAAGTTTTGTAACCGAAGCCAACACGGCCTGGAGCTGAGAGCGAAGTGTCACCAATCAGCTCCCAACTGTGCACAGGAATCACAGTTCCTATCATTTTAAGGGCGGCGGAAAACCACACTATATAGACAAACGACTAACGGCACGTGCTGCAGAACTCTACTGTACACAATAATGAGAACTGTTTCTAGTAAATCCAAAAATGTCACAAAAATCGCTTATTTTCTGTTGCTGATGCTGCTCGGCTGGTAGCTACTGCCTGACTGGAGGCTGTGACTCACCTACCTCACTCTGCACCCCATCCAGATAAAGATAGCTTTAGGAAACCCCAAAATAAATATATAAATGTCGTGTGACTAGGGCCTCCCGTCGGGTAGAACATTCGCTGGGTTGCAAGTCTTTCGACCTGACGCCACTTCGGCGAGAGCGGACAACCCTGAAGTGTCAGTGTAAGATCCAAAGAAATGAGCCCCACAAGTGAGAGTTTTATTACTATTATTATTTTTTTTTTCAGCCATCAGTCTTGACTGGTATGATGTGGCCCTCAGCGGATTCTTCTGCTGTGCAAAACTTTTCATCTCAGAGTAGCATTTGAAACCTATGTAATCAGTTATTTGCTGGATGTATTCCAATATCTGTCTTCCTCTACAGTTTTTACCCTCTACAGCTCCCTCTAGTACCATGGAAGTAATTCTGTGATGTCTTACCACATATCCTACCATCTTGCCCCTTCCTCTTGTCAATGTTTTCCATAGTATTAAAATCCTAGTGATCAACTGCCGAGGAATTCACAAAACAGTGCCAGAGTTTGAAACGTTCCTAAAAAGACTGTCATACTCGTAGAGATGTTGACAGAACTGAACTGGCAGGCTCCTGAAGACAGACGTAAAAATATCCCGAAGTTTCAGGAAACGGCTTTGAATGCTGACTCTAGGAATGTACTAGAACCCGCCACATATCGCTCCCTTAGGGATCATAAGGACAATATCAGACTAATTGCAGTATTAGCAGAAGCATTTAAGCAATAATTCGTGAAAGGAATGGTAGGAAGTTCTAATTGATACAGTGGGATGCAGCCTCCGCCATGCATTTTAGTGATTTACAGAGCTTGACTGTACATATAGACGTACTTCTGTTATTGAACTTCTGTCCTGTGCTCGAAGAAAAAATTCGTAACGTCTAGTTTATTTACTTTTATGATGATCAACAACCTTTTCCTTTCTACACGATGCTCATCATGCTCCGTAATATGTGGATTTGTGGATAGTTGATAGTGTATAGACACCAGTAGAAACCAGAGTAGATTCTTTACCTTTCTGTGTAGAGTACTGGCAATTTTCCATCGTGTCCGTTTTCAAACATGTCCTGAAGCCTGGTGTCTAGAGCAACGGACATTCCGCCTTTTTTAGCGTCTTGTGGTTGATCAAGCACTCACCGTGTAAGACCGTGGAAATTTTCCATTGACTTCTGTTCAAAATTTTGTCCAGTAAACTGGCATGATCGAGTACGATGGCCTCCCACCTTTTCTAGCGTCCTTTCGAGTGTGAAAGCGTCCAGAGGCTTTCTTAGCATTTGCTCCCTCTGTATAGAAGATGAAATCAATGGCGGCCAGCAGGAGTATAATTTTAGGTATTGGTCGGAGTTAATTAAACTTTTCGCTTTGCGATCTATATAATAATTGCGTTTACTTAAATAAACAGTCGAGAGAGTTATTCCGAAAAGGCCGCATTTTCTTGTCCTCAGTTAACGCGGATTTTGCTGATTCCATACTTTCAGCTTGATATAGTGTTGAAACACTATTTTCAGCTTTGTCTTTAGTTCGATTGAAGACTTGCTTCCGTGGTGGGTAATTGAGAAACTCTCCGTTGTGTCGTGTGAACTCGATATTTCAAGAGATTGTAGTTTTGAACTACACTCCTGGAAATTGAAATAAGAACACCGTGAATTCATTGTCCCAGGAAGGGGAAACTTTATTGACATATTCCTGGGGTCAGATACATCTCATGATCACACTGACAGAACCACAGGCACATAGACACAGGCAACAGAGCATGCACAATGTCGGCACTAGTACAGTGTATATCCACCTTTCGCAGCAATGCAGGCTGCTATTCTCCCATGGAGACGATCGTAGAGATGCTGGATGTAGTCCTGTGGAACGGCTTGCCATGCCATTTCCACCTGGCGCCTCAGTTGGACCAGCGTTCGTGCTGGACGTGCAGACCGCGTGAGACGACGCTTCATCCAGTCCCAAACATGCTCAATGGGGGACAGATCCGGAGATCTTGCTGGCCAGGGTAGTTGACTTACACCTTCTAGAGCACGTTGGGTGGCACGGGATACATGCGGACGTGCATTGTCCTGTTGGAACAGCAAGTTCCCTTGCCGGTCTAGGAATGGTAGAACGATGAGTTCGATGACGGTTTGGATATACCGTGCACTATTCAGTGTCCCCTCGACGATCACCAGTGGTGTACGGCCAGTGTAGGAGATCGCTCCCCACACCATGATGCCGGGTGTTGGCCCTGTGTGCCTCGGTCGTATGCACTCCTGATTGTGGCGCTCACTTGCACGGCGCCAAACACGCATACGACCATCATTGGCACCAAGGCAGAAGCGACTCTCATCGCTGAAGACGACACGTCTCCATTCGTCCCTCCATTCACGCCTGTCGCGACACCACTGGAGGCGGGCTGCACGATGTTGGGGCGTGAGCGGAAGACGGCCTAACGGTGTGCGGGACCGTAGCCCAGCTTCATGGAGACGGTTGCGAATGGTCCTCGCCGATACTCCAGGAGCAACAGTGTCCCTAATTTGCTGGGAAGTGGCGGTGCGGTCCCCTACGGCACTGTGTAGGATCCTACGGTCTTGGCGTGCATCCGTGCGTCGCTGCGGTCCGGTCCCAGGTCGACGGGCACGTGCACCTTCCGCCGACCACTGGCGACAACATCGATGTACTGTGGAGACCTCACGCCCCACGTGTTGAGCAATTCGGCGGTACGTCCACCCGGCCTCCCGCATGCCCACTATACGCCCTCGCTCCAAGTCCGTCAACTGCACATACGGTTCACGTCCACGCTGTCGCGGCATGCTACCAGTGTTAAAGACTGCGATGGAGCTCCGTATGCCACGGCAAACTGGCTGACACTGACGGCGGCGGTGCACAAATGCTGCGCAGCTAGCGCCATTCGACGGCCAACACCGCTGTTCCTGGTGTGTCCGCTGTGCCGTGCGTGTGATCATTGCTTGTACAGCCCTCTCGCAGTGTCCGGAGCAAGTATGGTGGGTCTGACACACCGGTGTCAATGTGTTCTTTTTTCCATTTCCAGGAGTGTATGAGTGCGATAATTTTACCAATTCATCATCATACATATAAAGATCTCACGCTGCACTAGCTATTGACCATATTCAGCAAATTATCCGCAGGCCAGGGAAGATTTAGATAGAGTGAGATGTAATACAATTATGAAGCCTTTATCAAATATGGAGCACTTAGATGTGTGACCCTGAAAACCATATGTAATTGTAATGCTTTATGGTACGTAAACGCTGTGTAATTCCTGCCGTACCACCGGATCACGGTATTATTCCACTTGGCCTCCCGTGGCCGTTATCAGAAACACACGGTGACGTTTGTACTGCGCCAATTTGGATGTATTTATTTCTCCGCCTCAGCGAACTTTGGTCAGTCCTATTTACATTAGTAATCTGAATAAATGGTTGTTAAATGTATGTACTTTTTGTGCGTTTACCTCCATGCATTTGAAGGGCAGATGGCAATGTACCACATACAGGGCATTCAAAAGAATGTCGAATATTTTGAGACTTGGTAGTACTCACCGAAAGAAGAAATATAAGTCCAGTAAATATGGGTCCGGGAATGGATACTTTCTGCGATAAACACGTGTTTACAGGATGTTACAACGTGGCGTCCATTATGACAATGTACCACTCTGCCTTCCAGAGTAAGGAATGACACACCCTTTGAGGTATACTCGATTGTTTACAGAATGAGATTTTCACTCTGCAGCGGAGTGTGCGCTGATATGACACTTCCTGGCAGATTAAAACTGTGTGCCGGACCGAGACTCGAACTAGGGACCTTTGCTCGTCCGCGGGCAAGTGTTCTACCGTCTGAGCTACTCAAGCAGCTCCACTTCTGCCAATATCTCGTCCCCTACCTTCCAAACTTCACAGAAGCTCTTCTGCGAACTTTTCAGAACTAGCAATCCTGGAAGAAAGGATATTGTGGAGACACGGCTTAGACATAGCCTGGGGGATGTTCCCAGAATGACATTTTCACTCTGCAGCCGAGTGTGCGCTGATATGAATTTGTTGTTGTACCTCCTCGCACGCATTGAAGACGCGATCCTGTAGCGTCCGCACATCGTTGATCTGCGTGCCATAGACCGTTTCCTTCAAGTGTACCCATAACCACGAATTTAGGGGATTGAGGTCTGGGAACGAGCAGGTCAAGCTGTGGGGCCTCCCCGACCAATCCAGAAGTCCTGATGTTTGTGCCAGGTGTTCGTGCACATTGTGACGAAAAGTTTGGAAGCCAAATGGACTAAACCGCTAGGCGGCGCTGGGTACGTAGTACACGTTGCAATTTGTTTCTCTTTACAACCATAATTATCATCGTTACATCGTATAAAACAATTTCATGAGTAAACATGAAAATCACTTTACAATGTTTCACAAAACGGTATCACTTTACAAAAAAAATGTGTAGCAGATTTTTTTTTTACTAGTACATTGGAGGAAAGCACTCATTGAGGCTGGGATCAACTGCCTGTTACTTAACAAATCTTTTTTTAATTTTTTTATTTTTTACAACCTACAGCACATACATTGCTACAATCGGTAAAACTTCATAAATATTTAACAAATATTAAAATTACAGAGATTACTAGAGGGTTGGAAGGGAAGGAAGCCAACGTTTACAGATGCCGTCATACCAGTGGACTCGTGCTACCAAAAAATGCATAAATGGGCCAATATTCGGGCTATGCTAAATAGGTTAATAAGGCTGCCCTTATGATATTGAAAGAGAACTGATTGTTTTAAAACATATAGCAAGGTGGAATGGTTTTAATGTTAAAGAATTTAGGTCTATGTACTGTAAGCTTATAAATAACAGAAGCACTCAACAGCCAAAAAGAATAGCAAAAAATAAGGATGAGTGTGACATATAACGGAACATTCACTGAACGTGTAATAAACAGACTCAGGAAGCTAAGTTTATGGCTAAAAACGAACAGTGTATTAGGGAACAAATTGTGACAGCTGAGGCCAGGCTTGAGGAGGGTGCGGGAGTTTGCAGGATACAGTGTGGTGATTGCAATAAACTTCGTATAGGACAGATTTTTTTCCTTTATTGTATTTCAGTGCACCATCTGGGGCGGGATGGCAGCAGCATATGCCCTGCTCTTCAGCCGAAAGGCGGTCATGTGGTTCCAGACTGAAGCGCCTATACCTGCATGGCCACAATGGCCAGCACGAGAATCGTGACTCTCCATGAGGAAGTGGATATCGTCCCCCTCAAGGCGACCATATGCAACAATGCGCAGCAGCTCTATGAGAAAGTGGATGCCCTGTGAGCACTGTCCATGGGTTATGCCATGTTGGGACCACACTTCCACACCGCTGTCATGGACATCCGATTCCTCTAATCATCCTAGAGGAATCGGATACCGATCTTGGCTAACAATAGACCCAGCGCAAGCACCGTGGCTACATCCTTCGGCGCGACTAGCCCCCCATTCTACATCCAACACTTTCCCACCCTACCTGCCCATGTTGGGCTATGTTTTTCTGCCTGACTGATGTCATACTGTCACCGTTGGCGGGTGGTATGGACTCCAAGTCCCACCTCACGCCTCTAAAGTGTATAGCAGCAACACAGCGTCACTGGCCTATGTATTTATTGCCGCACCAACACAGTTGGACCGTGCCAGACTGGTGATGCTGTATTGTACCATTTCACAAAAAAAAAAAAGAACTTCATCCTGACAAACTCCAGACCCATACTCTCTCCATCAATTTCGTCCATCTTGTTGCATCCTTCCTCTCCCATTGTCCCTCTTATGTCACTATCCACCATACCAACTCCCATACTTTCTATCCCACCTCCAGCATGCCCCAAGGCTCCATCCACATATTGCCGTTATGTTCAAACCTCCTATGCCTGTTCATCTGTTCCAATTTTCCTTGGCTTCACCCTTGACCGTCACCGCACCTGGACTCTCCATCTCCTTACGATCCAACAGAAAGCCCACAATAGACACTGCCTTCTGAAACTCCTGTCTGGCCGGACATGGGGACTGCATCCTTCCACCAACCTTCACATCTACAAATCCTTGATCCGCCCTACCTTTTGTTATGCCTGCGTCGCTTGAATTTCCGCTTCTTACAGATTCTATAAAGCCTTCGAAATCCTAGACTGCCATGCACTTTGCCTCGCCTTCCGTGTCCGCCTCCTGTCCCCCACGTGCATCCTCTACGACCTCATCCCCCACTCCCACTTTCTTCTCTCCCCGAACACTTTCACACCCTGTACATCGTCTGCCACCTCGATTCTCCCCACCCCCTAGTGTCCCCCTTCCTCTCCAGCTCCAGCTCGTTGGCACTCCTTTATCTTTGTGTCCTGCCCTCTCTCCATCTCCACACCCTCCACCTCCTTTCCCAACACAACTTCCAGCACCTACCCCTCCCAGTTGATGAGCTATGCCCTGACATCTACCTCTCCTACCAACTCTAACTTCACCTTCCCCTTTCCCCTCCTCAGGGCTTCCTCTCCGCTTCTCTTTCCCTGAGCAGTTTTTCTCCCTCCTACACCCCCCTTTCCCGTGTCCCCCTTCTGTGTCTCTGCACTCCCGCCTGCCTTGCCTACTCTCTTCCTATCCCACCCTAGCCGTCTCCTGCCTCTTGGACTACCCCTGCCCCTTTTTTTATTTTTCTCGCACGCCCTCCAGCCCCTCCCCCCCCCCACTGCACCTTCCTCCCCCTCTTTTTCCCTCCTCTCAGGCCTACCACCCTTCGGCAGATCCCTACCAGCGCTTTTTATTCTTTGTGTGTGCTCTATTTTTTAGGTGTCTCTCGCTCTGTGTGTTTTTTGTACTGTGTCTGACTTTTAACTTGTGTGTGTGACTTCAGTATATTTTAAGTGCCCCAAAAACCGCCGACTGTGTTATTTTAACTACAGGGCGTTTCAAAAAGAAAGAGCAGATTTCAAACATTTATTTCTCAAAAACTACAAATGATAGAAACACAATTCAAACGTTTCTTGTCAGAGAAAGGTTCAAAGTTTTTCAATGGTCCGCGCAGAAGTTCCATGCAAATCCGCAGTGGCGCTGGCGTTTGTTTGTAGGAAAATGGCGACGACACCACAGGAACGATCATTTTGTGTGCTGCAATTTGCAAAGTTAGAGTCCATTGTTGGTGTGCAACGTGCATTCCGCCGTCAATTCAACAAACAGCCGCCTCGTCATAAGCAAATTTATGAGTGGCATCACAGATTCGTAGAAGATGGTTGCATCTGCAAGCGAAAAAGCACGGGTCGTCCACGCACATCGGATGAAAATGTCGAGCGTGTCCGTGCAGCTTACGAAAGGAGCCCTAGAAAATCCACGGCACGGGCAAGTCACGAACTAAACATGTCTAAAACAACGGTATGGCGCGTTCTGAGTAACCGTCTGCACATGAAGCCGTACAAACTGCAGTTATTGCAAGCATTGCGTCCTGACGACCACAACAAAAGGTTCGAATTTTCAACTGCAATTCTACAGGACATGGAAGAGGACAATTTTGCCGAACGATTAATTTTTTCAGATGAATCAACGTTTCACATTTCTGGTAAAGTTAATCGGCATAACGTACGAATTTGGGCGAGTGAAACTCCGAGGGACGTTATTCAACATGAAAGAGACTCACCAAAGGTTAACGTCTTTTGTGCAATTTCGGTAAACAAAGTTTATGGACCTTTCTTTTTCATGGAGAAAACTATCACAGGAACCATTTACCTGGACATGTTAGAAAACTGGCTATTTCCTCAACTTCAGGAAGATTCAAATCACTTCATCTTCATGCAAGATGGCGCCCCACCACACTTCTCTGAACCTGTACGACGGTACCTAAATAACACCATTCCAGGACGGTGGATTGGAAGAGCAGGAGCACAAGATCAATGTCATCGTCTGTGGCCTCCCAGGTCACCAGACCTTACACCCTGCGATTTTTATTTGTGGGGGTACATAAAGGACTGTGTTTATGTCCCACCTATGCCCGCTACTCTTCAAGAGGTACGACATCGAATTGTTGCGGCCGTGAATTCGGTAACTAAAGACCAGTTGCGTCGTGTGTGGCAAGAAATGAGATACCGGTTTGATATTTGTCGTGTAACAAATGGTGCTCATATTGAGGTACAGTTTTGATATTTGTTGTGTAACATTTGGTACTCATATTGAGTGAAGGACCGTTGGAATTGTGTTTCTATCATTTGTAGTTTTTGAGAAATAAATGTTTGAAATCTGCTCTTTCTTTTTGAAACGCCCTGTATATGTCGACTTTTCAACTGTCCTCCAATGAATGTCTCTGTGTTAGTGTATATTTTAACTCCCATTGTCTCTTTGTTCCCTTTTTAATGTATGTTTTCTCTTTTATTATTTTTAAATGATAATTAAATCGACACCATAGGTGCAAACAGGTGTTGATATACATAATTGGGGACATGTTTAAAATGTCAGCATGTCCCCAATAATGTATATCAACACCTGTTTGCAGCTAGGGTGTCAATTTAATTAGCATTTCATTCTAGAGAAGCTGCACAGTTATCAATGGCACCTGTTCTTTCAGGAACAGATACTACCTTCATATATAGTGAAATATAGCTACCTGGTCATTGACCTTCGTGTGCAAACGCACACGCTATGCCCCAACTCGTACGGGACTTGGTAGATTAATCTGCCATGGGTAATGAGTGTGATGGGCAAACATTTATTAGGCACACTACGAATGTAGTGGTGTGGACATGTTGGGTATATGGGTCTCACGGGGAGCATGCAAGGGATAAGTCCCTGCAGGCACACTATCCTCTGTGCCCTCGGTGGCTCAGATGGATAGAGCATCTGCCATGTAAGCAGTAGATCCCGGGTTCGAGTCCCAGTCGGGGCACACATTTTCAATATGTCCCCAATGATGTATATCAAAGCCTGTTTGCAGCTAGGGTGTCGATTTAATTATCATTTCATTCTACAGACGCTGCACAGTCATCAATGGTATCTGTTCTTTTGGGAACAGATACCACCTTCATATACTTTTATTATTTGTATGCCACTCAGCTGAAGAGCGGTGGATTATACCACTGCCAACCTTCTCCTGCTTGTAAGGGGCAGGGGCATGAAATTACAATAAAGAAGCAAAAAACACTTCATCCTGACTAGCCACAACCCTTGCTCAATGACCCAATCGAACACCTTGTCCTCAGAGGTTTTTTTTTCCTCACCCTCACCCTTACCTGTGCCACAATATATGTCTGACCTGCTGCTGCCATCCCCTATGACTTCCTCTGCCATATAGACTGCACCTTCTCCATCTACATGGTTGCTGCAGACCTTAACATACATAGCCATGACTTTGCCACCCTCCAACTGTTTCACAAAGTTTTATCAGTTCCTTTCCACCCTCCAAAGCAACCTTGTCCCCTCCCTCAGCAGACCTGCCCCAAAAGTAACACGTCCCCTGATGTCGTACTTGATTCCCCCAATCTCCTAGGGCATTTCACCACAGAAGTCCTAGATCCCTTCCCAGTCCTTATCACCATCTCCTTTGCCTCTCATCCTACCCCAGCTCCTCACTATGTCGCTCATCCCAAGGTCGTTCATGAGTACTACCATGCTGACTGGAATGCCTACTGGAAATCCATTGACACTCAAGTCAGAAGCCACCGCCCGCATCTCGTGGTCGTGCGGTAGCGTTCTCGCTTCCCATGCCCGGGTTCCCGGGTTCCCGGGTTCGATTCCCGGCGGGGTCAGGGATTTTCTCTGCCTCGTGATGGCTGGGTGTTGTGTGCTGTC
Source organism: Schistocerca nitens (assembly GCF_023898315.1). NCBI lineage: Eukaryota > Metazoa > Arthropoda > Insecta > Orthoptera > Acrididae > Schistocerca > Schistocerca nitens. The sequence continues at coordinate 41,555,893 of NC_064622.1, forward strand.
CTTAGGTTAGTTAGGTTTAAGTAGTTCTAAGTTCTAGGGGACTTATGACCACAGCAGTTGAGTCCCATAGTGCTCAGAGCCATTTGAACCATTTGAACCAGAAGCCAACCCCTTCCCTTTCCACCATCCTGATGACAGCAGTCATGCCTCTTCCTTCCTCCAGAAGACCATCTCTGACACTGTGTTGGCTCACATTCCTACCAAATCTATCTACCTCCACTGTCCTACCCTTCCTCCAAAGGCCATACTCCTTCTCTGTGTATCCCACTGGCTCTACCATTCCTTCCTCTGCATTCATGACTGGGACACATTTCTCCACCACTGGCAGTTTCAACACCTTCAGAACCTTCTGACAGCAAGGAAATGCTGAGACTGGAGCCATACACACACACGACTCAATGCCACCCTCCCTGTCAACTCCTCCAAGCAGGGTGGTGGCACCTTGCTGGTAGCCATTTCGCTCCACATTACCCATTCCTCCATGATGTCTGGCCCCTTTCCCAGACAACCCACCTCTCCAATGTCTTCTCCATACTCGATGATGCTCAGTTTGATTACTCCATTTTATCTGATGTCCTTGACTGCGCCAATACCACTGTCCCACCACACCTTTCTAGCTTCTGGTACTTGGACCGATTACTGCCCTCAGAACTGAACATTCCTGTTACAACACATGACGTTAAACTCATCCTCCAATCTAAATACAACACCCACCACCCCTGGTCACGATTGCATCACCTGCTGCCATCTCCTTCCTCGCCTCCCTTGCTGCCCTGTACAACACTATCCTCTCCACTGGCTCTTACCCTGACTTGTCCTAGACCTTTTACATCCTGTTGTTCCTTAAACCCCACAAACCCCCTTCCAAGACCTTCTCCTATTGCCCCGTATGCCTCACCACTGTGTTCAGTAAGGTCTTTGAGTCCATCCTCTGCTGCCGTATCCATCACCACCTAACTCAACACCACTTCCTCTCTCTTACCCAGTGTAGTTTCCAGAATTCCTTCTCCACTGATGACCAGCTCCGCATGGGGGTGTGGATCGGCCATGAGGTGAGCTGAGGTAATCTGTGCAGTTGCGATAACACTGTGTCCTGGATGAGACAGTGGTTACTACTCCTGCCTAATAAGCAGGATATCCTGCATTCGAATCCCGGTCTGGTACACGTTTTCATTCATAACTGCTGATTCCATGTAATGTCCTAATGCAGCTGACAGCCGTGATCCCTCCCCTTTCCTTTCCTTTCTTCCCCAGTTCACCTTCAATTTACACATAACAGGTGCAGATTCTGTGGATTTGGATTTGTCCGAAGGAAAAGAACAAACAACTCCTCATCCTTGCCCATCTCCTCACCCTCCACCTTAACACCTGTCACTCTGCTTCTGTTTGTTTCCCTTGACCTCCACAATGCCTGTGTACATGTATGGCATTCCAGGCTTCTTTTCAAGCCCCAGACATGTACCCTTCCTGTCAACTTCATCCATCTCATTGCCTCTTTCCTCTGTAACTGTCCTTCCTACGTCACCATCCATAACACCAATTCTCGTACCTTCTACCCTCTTGCAGGCGTGCCCCAGGGCTCTGTCTGTTCTCATCTCCTGTATCTCCTGTACACCACTGATATGTCCAAACCACCCCACCAGTTCATCTCCTTTAATATTCTGATGACACCGCCTTTCTTGCCCTCTGTCCTACCCTTCCATGGTCCCAGCTCTCCCTGCAAACCCACGTAGACCAGTTTACCACATGGCGCAACAAGTGGCTCGTTCAGATCAATCCTTTAGAATCTTAGGCAATCATAATAGGATGTGCCATCCCCCCTTTTTGCTCCATGATTTCTACCTCACAATCTACGACCATCCTATCCAACTTATTCCCACCTTGAAATACCTTGGCCTCACCCTTGACTGTCATCCTTGACTGTCACCTCATCTGGACTCCCCATCTCCTTACCATCCCAAGAAAAGCTCACAATAGACTCTGCCTACCGAAACTACTATCCAGTCAGACACGGAGATTGCATCCTTCCAGCTTCCTTCATACTAACAAATCCTTGATCTGTCACATCCTTTGTTACACCAGTGTTGCCCAGATCTCTGCCACTCCTAAATTCCATAAAGCCCTTCAAATCCTTGAACACCATGTGCTCTGCCTTATGTTCTGTGTCTGTCTCACGTCCCCCATGAGGACCCTCTATCCCCTCATCCGTTTTCCACATCTCCTCCTTGTCCTTGAACATATCTGTGTCTGGTGTCCCCTGTCCTCTCCACTCCCCACCTGCTGTTGTGCTTCTACTGATGTGTCCCACCCTAACTGCGTCTCCACACAATCCACCTCCTCTCCCAAAGAAGCTTTCAGCGTCTCCCAGTCCCAGATAACGTACTTCACCCCAATATTTATCCTTTAGTCCAACTCTGACCCTCCTCTTCCTCTCCTCCCTAGCGATCCATCTCCTTTCTCTCCCCCTCTGCTTTTCCTCCCTCCTACTTGCCTGTCCTTCTCACTTCTCCTTCTTTCCTGGATTCCTTCCTTCCCCACCCTCCCCTTCTCCTGCCCATTGGTGTGCTACCTGCTACCCCCATTCCGCCCCTTCCTGCACCTCCTCCTTCACCGATTCTCCTTCTCTTCCTCCTCTTTCCCTCCTCTCTGACCTCCCCTCGCTTGGGAGGTCCTTCCAGTTTCAGTCCAGCCACTCTCTGTCCTGTTTTGGTGCTCGCCGTGTGTGTTACATACGTACAGTGGGTGTCAAGTGTCGTCGCCCCTTGTGCTTTTCATACTCGGAATGCAGTTTTTAATTGTGCCCCTCGTGCCGCCAGTGTTTCTGCACTATGTCTTCGTGGAGTGTCATTTTAATTATATGTGTATTTTATGCAGACGTGCCTCGCTAAACTGCTTCCTTTTTGTGTATTTTAACTCCAATTGTTTCCACTTGTCATGCGTCAACATCATCTTTTATCCCCGTATTGTTTGTATTTAAATTTTCTCCTGTGCTAGTTTCTACAGTCTCTTGGCTGAAGAGCGGTGTATTGTGCAGCTGCCAGCCCACCCCTGCCCATATGGGGCAGGAGTATGAAATAACAATAAAGAAAAAAGAGCTTCACGCTGCATGGCACAAGTTGAAAACTGTTGACAACAGCGCTACTATAGCTGTTCCGCAACTCTTCAGCGTTATTTCACTTAAAGTTGTCGTATTATAAACATTTGCAGTCACAGTATTACAAACAGTTTAACAGGATTTTTTAATATGTCAAGAGTAATATTGTATACCCCTTGACCTCCTGCCCCCTTCGGGTTTGTTACTCACGGAAAACGGTTTTATCGTCATACAACCACAGAAGACATTATGTACGTTATCTTAAGTGTGCCAGCTTTAACTAATTCCCTTCCAACCCTCTAGCAGTCTCTATAATTTTAACGTGTATTAAGTATTTATGAACTTTTACTGGTGATAATAATGTAAGTGCTGTAAGTTCTAAAAAGCAAACCAAAAGTTTTCTTAGTTAACAGACAGTTGGCCCAGCGCCAATCAGAGTGTTCTTCCAATGTGTTAGTAAAAAAAAAGTCTATTACACATTGTTTTGTAAAGTAATGCCTTTTTGTAAAACATTGTAAAGTGATTTTCATATACACTGATGAAATTACACTCCTGGAAATGGAAAAAAGAACACATTGACACCGGTGTGTCAGACCCACTGCGAGAGGGCTGTACAAGCAATGATCACACGCACGGCACAGCGGACACACCAGGAACCGCGGTGTTGGCCGTCGAATGGCGCTAGCTGCGCAGCATTTGTGCACCGCCGCCGTCAGTGTCAGCCAGTTTGCCGTGGTATACGGAGCTCCATCGCAGTCTTTAACACTGGTAGCATGCCGCGACAGCGTGGACGTGAACCGTATGTGCAGATGACGGACTTTGAGCGAGAGCGTATAGTGGGCATGCGGGAGGCCGGGTGGACGTGCCGCCGAATTGCTCAACACGTGGGGTGTGAGGTCTCCACAGTACATCGATGTTGTCGCCAGTGGTCGGCGGAAGGTGCACGTGCCCGTCGACCTGGGACCGGACCGCAGCGACGCACGGATGCACGCCAAGACCGTAGGATCCTACGCAGTGCCGTAGGGGACCGCACCGCCACTTCCCAGCAAATTAGGGACACTGTTGCTCCTGGGGTATCGGCGAGGACCATTCGCAACCGTCTCCATGAAGCTGGGCTACGGTCCCGCACTCCGTTAGGCCGTCTTCCGCTCACGCCCCAACATCGTGCAGCCCGCCTCCAGTGGTGTCGCGACAGGCGTGAATGGAGGGACGAATGGAGACGTGTCGTCTTCAGCGATGAGAGTCGCTTCTGCCTTGGTGCCAATGATGGTCGTATGCGTGTTTGGCGCCGTGCAGGTGAGCGCCACAATCAGGACTGCATACGACCGAGGCACACAGGGCCAACACCCGGCATCATGGTGTGGGGAGCGATCTCCTACACTGGCCGTACACCACTGGTGATCGTCGAGGGGACACTGAATAGTGCACGGTACATCCAAACCGTCATCGAACCCATCGTTCTACCATTCCTAGACCGGCAAGGGAACTTGCTGTTCCAACAGGACAATGCACGTCCGCATGTATCCCGTGCCACCCAACGTGCTCTAGAAGGTGTAAGTCAACTACCCTGGCCAGCAAGATCTCCGGATCTGTCCCCCATTGAGCATGTTTGGGACTGGATGAAGCGTCGTCTCACGCGGTCTGCACGTCCAGCACGAACGCTGGTCCAACTGAGGCGCCAGGTGGAAATGGCATGGCAAGCCGTTCCACAGGACTACATCCAGCATCTCTACGATCGTCTCCATGGGAGAATAGCAGCCTGCATTGCTGCGAAAGGTGGATATACACTGTACTAGTGCCGACATCGTGCATGCTCTGTTGCCTGTGTCTATGTGCCTGTGGTTCTGTCAGTGTGATCATGTGATGTATCTGACCCCAGGAATGTGTCAATAAAGTTTCCCCTTCCTGGGACAATGAATTCACGGTGTTCTTATTTCAATTTCCAGGAGTGTATTTTATACGAGGTAATGATGGAAATTATGCTAGTCAACTGAAATTACACTTTTTAACAGAAACAAATTGCAGCGTGTACCACGTACCCAGTTTATGCACTTTTGGGTGGCATGAGTCCGCTGCTATAATGGCGTCTGTAAACGTTGGCTTCCTAAAAATGGCAAATGTCAGTTTGTCAGTGAATTTATTTATAGTTAAATCGAGAAAATTTATACCCGTTCAACTTTGCGCTCAACTGTAAATTCTATGTTGGGGTGCATACTGTTGAATTTGACAGCCACCTCTTTGATCGTTTGCTCATTGCCATTTACTACTATGAAAGTCTCATCCACATATCTATTATAAGTGAGAACGTTATTCCAGATTTTAGGGTATTTCACAATGAAACTGTTTTTTAAGTGATCCACAAAAATCTCAGCTACTGTTCCAAATAATCTTTTTCCCATAGCAAGGCCTACTGATTGATGATAATATTTACCATTAAAGGAGTAGTTGAAAGATAAAGAAAACTCTAATATTTCGACCAATTTTCTTATCTAACCTTGGTAAACTTTTTTTATATTTTAACAAATTACGCTTGATAATGTCAATGGTTTCAGAAACTGGCACACTATTATATAGATTATAAACGTCCAAGGAGGCTAAGTAAGCATCTTCTGGGTGGAATAAATCTTTTATCTTTCCCACAAAATGGTAAGAGATCATCAAAGAAAAGCACCTCTCAAAAGTGTAAGCCTCTCTGAGTCTTCTATTGAGGTCCCTATTTAACCTATACGCAGGTGCAGCACGACTGTTCACAACTAGACGCATCGGATGACACTCTCAGTGCAGGTTCGCCTGTGATTTCAGTGTAGATATACCTGGATTCATTACTGTCACTCTTTTGGTATCTCTCTTTATTGAATGTAGAAAACAACTCGTCTTTAACTTCGTTTTCAATGCTGCATTAAAGTTTTGCACCGGGTTATATTTAATCTCGGTAATACAACCGCCCACTGAAAATTCCATAGTTTTGCTAATATACTCACAATCGTCTATTAACACAATCGATTTCCCTTATCAGCCTTCGTTACTATGACTTTGTTGTCATATAACTTCATTCAACTGCCTGACCGTTTTTCATAGCATTGGGGTTTTCTTCATATCTTGTTTGGCTTTCCCCATTACCCTGTTTAGACTAATAGCGATGTCAGCTTGTTGACTTCTACTTAACTTCGCTATATCGCAAATTGTTTTTACTTCTGCAATAGTACTTTGTACTAATTTATTGTTAATTCTAGGAGGGACGTTGTACTTCATTCCTCTACGCAACAAATTTAGTTCCTTACTGCTTATTCAAGTTAGATAACCTAATCGCAAAGACAGGGCTGGCTGCGTTGCTATTCTCGTTTCTACAGTACCTAGTTAACTCAGAAATTTTCGATTCGTGCCTCTTTAAAATACAACGGTGCTAATGGAACACTAAGTCATCACTAGGTTTGGACAGAGTATTACATTGAGACACAGTAAAACTGTTCCTAAACAATGTTTCTAAACGGAAAAGGTCTCTCCCATACAAGTGTATGTGTCTGTACGCATTTTTTATTTCACTTTTTACCCACACTATTTCGTAGCGTTGTTTAATCTTGGCTGCTGTTCTTGAGCTGTAGACCTTTCGTAATCTTGCATATTTCGATATAAGTCCATGGACTACACACATTTTGTTGCAGTTTATTCTCGTCGCGCTTTTCATGATACCTCGTTTTATCTTGTATAATTCGTTGACGTCTCTGAGTGCCCGACCAGGCATACATAGTATTAGTTGCAATTCGCACGAAAACGCTCTGCCGGCCGTGGTGGCCGAGCGGTTCTAGGCGCTACAGTCTGGAACCGCGCGACTGCTACGGTCGCAGGTTCGAATCCTGCCTCAGGTATGGATATGTGTGATGTCCTTAGGTTAGTTAGGTTTAAGTAGTTCTAAGTTACAGGGGACTGCTGACCTCAGATGTTAAGTCCCATAGGGCTCAGAGCCATTTGAACCATTTGAAAACACTCCGAGACGGCGGGGCCAATTGGATGCGGTTATAATAACTTTACTTATGTCTTGACCGTACATTCAGTTTACAACAGCCTTACACGTTTCGACTTTCCTTCATTTTCAAAGGCTACAAAATGCAACACAAAACTGGTATCAGAAGATATGAAAATATGATACATTTCACCATTGATAAAAGACGTATTACAACGACTAGAATATGGCTTCCTAGATTACTAGTGTTGTGTTCGTTAGATACGTTGTAACACGTCAACATTCTCGATCACGAGACAAGTGAAAACTGCTACCAAGGCAAAATTTTGGAAGCCGAGTGGGCTAAACCGTCAATTTCTGTATTTTTACTCCCAAGACTGTGCACCTTTGTGTGGCTTCCTCCTGTGTTTTGTTTTGTGCACAAGATGGGTAAAAGTTTAGTTGTTTACTACTTATTTAGCATCACACGCCCGAATTGGCCATAGACCGCTAGGGCGTTCTTAAGCTGCTGCTCAGCACTTCAAGATGGTGGCACAAGTCGAAAACTGTTGACAACAGCGCCACTGTAGTTATTCCACAACGCTTGCGCTTTATTTTACTTAAAGTTGTCATTTTATAATCATTTGTAGTCACAGTTTTACAGGATTTCTTTAATATTTCAGGATTAATATTGTGTATCGCTTTAGCCCCCTTCCCCTTCTTTAGTTGCGTCTTGGCGATCTACAATGTTTTTTATTCAAAGGAATCAGTTTTACGGTCATACAACCAGAGATAATCTTATGTAAGTTATCTTAAGTGTGACAATTTTAACCAGTTCCCTTCCAACCATTTAGTAATCTATAACTTTAACGTTTGAAATGATAATCAGCTGCACGCTCATCAATGATATCTGTTCTTTCAGGAACAGATACTACCTTCATATATACTTTAACGTTTATTAAATATTTACCAACTTTCACTGATGCTAGCAGTCAATGTGCTGTTAAGTTGTAAAATAAAAACAAAAGATTTGCTAATAAAGAGACAGTTAGCCCTAGAGTCAATCAGCGCGTTCTTACAGTGTATTAGAAAAAAAATCTGTTACAGATTGGAAATTAATACCTTTTTGTAAAACATTGTAAAGTGATTTCCATGTTTACTGATGAAATTGTTTTATACGATGTAACGGTGAAAATTATGGTTGTAAACAGAAACAAATTGTAGCATGTTCCCCTTGGTAGCAGTTTGCACTTGTCTCGTGATCAAGAATGGCGACGTAACAGAATGTATCTTACGAAGAATTTTATATGACATAACATTGGTAACCAAGGAACCGATATCCTAGTCGTTGTAGTATGTCTCTTATCAATGGTGAAATGTATCACTTTTTCATATCTTCTTATACCAGTTTAGTGTTGTTTTTTGTAGCCTTTGAAAATGACGGGAAGTCGAAACGCGTGATGTTGTTGAAAAATAAAAGTGTGGTCAACACATAAGAAAAGTTATTAAAAGTGAATATATCGTCATGTATGCCTGCCCGTGCGTTGATTGAGAAGCGATTCTCATGCCCTCTTTCCTGAATCACTTGGGGATTTAGATCTGCCCTTACATGCTGGTTATGGAAATTCACGACATCATCTCTTGTGAGCCCTGGCTCATCGGTAAATAAAATCTTGGATGAGAACAGTGAATCTGCGGCACAGTTGTGCAACAGCCATTGACAGAATCGCCGTCTGCCATAATGATCCTCAGGCGTTAGGGCCTGAACGCGCTGTAGATGGTATGGGTACAGCAACTGTTCATGAAGTACCCTCCAGATAGGAGAGTGAGACACGCCTTCTGCTGCTGCTAACCTTCGCACACTGGTCCCAGGAGTGTCTTCCACCAAACATACCGAACGCTCATTCCTGTCAGGTGTGCTAACCTTCGCACACTGGTCCCAGGGGTGTCTTCCACCAAACATACCGCACGCTCATTCCTGTCAGGTGTGCTAACCTTCGCACACTGGTCCCAGGGGTGTCTTCCACCAAACATACCGCACGCTCTTTCCTGTCAGGTGTGCTAACCTTCGCACACTGGTCCCAGGGGTGTCTTCCACCAAACTTACCGCACGCTCATTCCTGTCAGGTGTGCTAACCTTCGCACACTGGTCCCAGGGGTGTCTTCCACCAAACATACCGCACGCTCATTCCTGTCAGGTGTGCTAACCTTCGCACACTGGTCCCAGGAGTGTCTTCCACCAAACATACCGCACGCTCTTTCCTGTCAGGTGTACGAACTGTGCGGGACTTCCACTGTCAGTCTTCCGAGGTGCAAGGGTACCTGTATCCCTCAGACCTCAGTTCATGTAGTCTACATATGCTGAGATCGATAGCTTGGTACTACGTCGATCAAAACTGGCCCCAAGCACTTTCTAAAGATTTTGAATCTATATGACGTTGCAAAGAAGATGAGATTTTCACTATGCAGCGGAGTGTTCGCTGATATGAAACTTCCTGACAAATGAAAACTGTGTGCCTGATCGAGACTCGAACTGGGGACATTTGCCTTTTTGGGGGCAAGTGCTCTACTATACTTTTTTTGTGATCTCATTTTGTTCTATAGTGTTCGTTGAATTTGTTCGTGGCGGACGTCCGATGGCACCCGTTCAGGTTGTTCGTTGATCCGTTCACCGAACACGCTGAGCTACCGTGCCAGCTACCAGTTGAGCTACCCATGCACGACTCACGCCCCGTCCTCACAGCCTTACTTCTATCAGTACCTCGTCTCCTACCTTCCAAACTTGCACAGAAGATCTCCTGCGAACCTTGCAGAACTAGCACTCCTGGAAGAAAGGATATTGCGGACACATGGCTTAGCCAGAGTCCTTGGGGTGTTTCCAGAATGAGATTTTCACTCTGCAGCGGAGTGTGCACTTGCCCGCGAAAGGCAAAGGTCTGGAGATAGAGTCTCGACGCGAATGAGGTTCGCTTTAAATAGACGCCGCGACGGTCGTGAGCGTTAGTTACCTTTGAGGTTGTACGTCGTGAGTTGACACGAGACAAGAATGCCTTTAAAGCCGCAAACACCCCATTATCAACACGTAACTGATTTTGAACGAGGTCACGTAGTGCTACGAGAAGCTGGATGTTCCTTCTGTGATATTGAAGTAGGACTTGGCAGGAATGTACCCACTGTACATGTTTTCTGGCAGAGGTGGTCACGACAATGTACATTCGCAAGAAAACCGGGCACCGTACGGCCACATGGCACTGCCGAGACGGGAGACCACCGTGTTTGGCTTATGGCTCTGTCGCATCGTACTGCATCTGCAGCAGCAATTTGAGCAGCCGTTGGAACCGCAGTGACACAAATCAGTTACTTCAAGGACAGCTCCGAACCAGACGCCGTGTAGCGTGCATGCGACTGAACCGAAACCGCCATTTGCGAGAGAGAGCTCATTGGAGGGCAGGGTGGAGGTCTGTTGTGTTTTCTGATGAAAACTGGTTGTGCCCCGGCGCCAGTGACGGAAGTGTGTTGCTTAGGAGAAAATCAGTTGACAACGTGCACCTAACCTGTACGTGTGCGAGACACACTGGATCTACACCTTGAGTTATACTCTGGGTTGCAATGTCGTATGATAGCAGGAGCACCCTCGTGGCTATCCTACGCTTCGCTCACTGCAAATCTGTATGTCGATCTGGTGACTCGATCTGTTGTGCTGCCATTCACGAACAGCGTTCCAGAGGACATTTTCCAAAAGGGATAGCGCTCGCCCACATATCGCTGTTGTAACCTAACACGCTCCACCGTGTCTATATGTTGTCTTGGCCTGTTCGATAACCAGATCTGTCTCCAGTCGAGCAGGTGTGGGGCATCATCGGACGACAACTCCAGCGTCATCCACGATCAGCGTTAATTGTCCCTGTACTGCCCGACCAAGACCATGTGACAGTACAAACCACCGTTACTAGATGGATGTTTCTAGTATGCAAGGATTGCTTTGTGGAGAGCGAGCGCACGATTCGCGGAAGCGCGTGCCGCGCCCGCGCCAGATTTGCAACGTTCGGTCTCCGAGGCCGGGCGACCAGCTTGGGGCACTGTTTGGTTTTCCGCGCACTACGCGAAAACTATGTAACTTACGGTGAAGAGCGATGTGGCAGTGGATTGTGGTCAGCAATATGCACCTTCTGAAAGATCGATCTTTATTTCAAGTCACGAGACGCAAAAGTTATAGTAACCTCAAAATCGGTTAATATACTTTTATTTTCACTAGCTGCTTATACACTCCTGGAAATTGAAATAAGAACACCGTGAATTCATTGTCCCAGGAAGGGGAAACTTTATTGACACATTCCTGGGGTCAGATACATCACATGATCACACTGACAGAACAACAGGCACATAGACACAAGCAACAGAGCATGCACAATGTCGGCATTAGTACAGTGTATATCCACCTTTCGCAGCAATGCAGGCTGCTATTCTCCCATGGAGACGATCGTAGAGATGCTGGATGTAGTCCTGTGGAACGGCTTGCCATGCCATTTCCACCTGGCGCCTCAGTTGGACCAGCGTTCGTGCTGGACGTGCAGACCGCGTGAGACGACGCTTCATCCAGTCCCAAACATGCTCAATGGGGGACAGATCCGGAGATCTTGCTGGCCAGGGTAGTTGACTTACACCTTCTAGAGCACGTTTGGTGGCACGGGATACATGCGGACGTGCATTGTCCTGTTGGAACAGCAAGTTCCCTTGCCGGTCTAGGAATGGTAGAACGATGGGTTCGATGACGGTTTGGATGTACCGTGCACTATTCAGTGTCCCCTCGACGATCACCAGTGGTGTACGGCCAGTGTAGGAGATCGCTCCCCACACCATGATGCCGGGTGTTGGCCCTGTGTGCCTCGGGCGTATGCAGTCCTGATTGTGGCGCTCACCTGCACGGCGCCAAACACGCATACGACCATCATTGGCACCAAGGCAGAAGCGACTCTCATCGCTGAAGACGACACGCCTCCATTCGTCCCTCCATTCACGCCTGTCGCGACACCACTGGAGGCGGGCTGCACGATGTTGGGGCGTGAGCGGAAGACGGCCTAACGGTGTGCGGGACCGTAGCCCAGCTTCATGGAGACGGTTGCGAATGGTCCTCGCCGATACCCCAGGAGCAACAGTGTCCCTAATTTGCTGGGAAGTGGCGGTGGGGTCCCCTACGGCACTGCGTAGGATCCTACGGTCTTGGCGTGCATCCGTGCGTCGCTGCGGTCCGGTCCCAGGTCGACGGGCACGTGCACCTTCCGCCGACCACTGGCGACAACATCGATGTACTGTGGAGACCTCACGCCCCACGTGTTGAGCAATTCGGCGGTACGTCCACCCGGCCTCCCGCATGCCCACTATACGCCCTCGCTCAAAGTCCGTCAACTGCACATACGGTTCACGTCCACGCTGTCGCGGCATGCTACCAGTGTTAAAGACTGCGATGGAGCTCCGTATGCCACGGCAAACTGGCTGACACTGACGGCGGCGGTGCACAAATGCTGCGCAGCTAGCGCCATTCGACGGCCAACACCGCGGTTCCTGGTGTGTCCGCTGTGCCGTGCGTGTGATCATTGCTTGTACAGCCCTCTCGCAGTGTCCGGAGCAAGTATGGTGGGTCTGACACACCGGTGTCAATGTGTTCTTTTTTCCATTTCCAGGATTGTATTTTATGACCCATCGTCTAATTTCGTATGGTGGGTCGTACGTTGCCACTTAGCCGCTGTGACTGGGTCCGGGGTCCGGAGTGACTGAAAGTAACACCACCCCGGCTCCCGTCCCCACTCGCACCGTTGCCAGTGTCCCGCCACGTGGAGGTGGGCTCTATTTGTTTACATCCATTTGATACCTTTTTTTGTGCAGCATTAGAAAAACTTATAACTAATACAAAATCAAGTGAGATATTAATAAACAAAACGAAATTAAATTTTTAGAAAGAAGGAAGGAAGAGAAATGAATAGAGAATGGATAGGTATAATATTGCCCGTCACCTGGTTGTGGACGGCGGCCCGGGTCTTGGAATGACCCTCAAGACGCTGGCCGTCGCTCACCATGCCTTTAACATCTACCATCCTAAAAACTAACTTAACTAGAAGAGATTAGGGTACGTTAAAGCTAGAAACTAAGACTAAGACCTCCGTGTCCAGCCTGCTAAACTATTAACGATATACATTAGAGAGGTAGTTGATTTTATGCTTGGCTCAGAGTTGCTAATGAAAGGGTACTTGTGGTAAAAGTAATAAGGTAATGACGCTAACGGTTTGTGTTGAGCCTACAAGGCTCCTAGTAGAGTACATCAGGCGCAAGCACCTCCCGGCCCCGCCGACAACACGACCTAAACGGTGGTTTTCCCTGATCTACCATAGGTATCCGTGGGGTTGGGCTCAAAAGAGAGGAACCACAATTAAGATCCTTCCATCCAGGCCGTGCGCCGCCTCTCACCAGGGGGCTTAGGTCCCTTGAGGAGGTGCCTAACTTTAAGCTTCAGATCAGAAGTTATTAGTGTAGTGGAGGTTGAGGTATAGGCTGTGTAGGTTGGTTGTACAAACAATTCACGCTGAGGCAATGAGACTTACAATGATACGTGGTGTGGCAGTTAGCACCTTCCGGCCCCGCCAGCAACACAGCCTGAACGGTGGTTTTCCCCGATCTACCATAGGTATCCGTCGGGTTGGGCTCAAAAGAGAGGGACCACAATTAAGATCCTTCCATCCGGACTGTGCGCTGCCTCTTAAGGGAAGGCGTAGGTCCCTTGAAGAGGTACCTAGCTTTAAGCTCGTATTAGACATGGAGATGCTGTTAACTATTTACATATAAGGTGCAATCTGTTTTTAGGATTGTGTGTGACTTGTGCACCTCTTGTCGGTTGTTCCACTCTGTCCTTTGAAATTGACTTGGTTGACACTATGGATCATCCGCGCTGGACGCTTCAATATCTGTGTTGGTGCCCTGGTCTGTATCTGTTTCTTCTTCATCATTCGTGGTGCTAATCATATCTGTGTCCCCCTGGGCATCGTGATGTCTGTTTGGACCGACTTGCCTTCGGTAGGGTCTGTTGCGCAAGTATTCTATTTGTTGGATCTTCGAGATTTCGTCCGTTAGTTTGTTGAGTTCACTCCACCTTTCCGGGTCGCGTATTATGGCATGTAGTTCGTTCTGTGTGTGAAAGATTAATAAAAATAGTAAATACCGATTTACAGGGATGAGCGACCACTCATTAAAAACGTTTCGTCATAGCGGATCGAGCGCCGTAGTCATATGTTAAGATTCATAAACAATTAAGCCCGTAAAGCGCAATAAACAAAGTTTGAAGGAAAATTGTTTATAAAATTCAATAGAAAATTCATGACGTAAAGAACGGCACTATATAATATTTTGGGTGGCATCACGCGTAATTTAAACTAGTTAAGTTATACTATACACTTGACTTGCAATAGTTTTCATTGTTTGCAAATTATTATTAACATTTATCGCCCATAATTAATTAACTAATTATTACAGATATGAAGATTTTGAGCCGCGCAATGTGTAGATCGCTATAGATTACGTCTAAAAACGGTGCAACATGCAGTTCTATGTTAAAACTTTGCACCACAGATGTCAACAAACAAATTTGCGCTAAGTGGCGAAATTTTGCAAACACTAAAACTTGATTTACGGCCGATAGAATGATCCTAGAAATTAATGCAAATATTAAATAAGATGTATTCTTTAGCGCGGTTCCGATGGTGTACTTATTTCTGTCGAGGGATGTATATATCAAAATTTGTAACCTTCACTGGTGAGACTGGTACTTGCATAACGAGGACGTTGATATCGGAGCCTATATAAGCGAGCGGCCATCTTGGTCAGGGGTCAGTCGTTGGTCAGTCGCTTTGGAAGGTGCGTGGCGAGCAAGCCCCACTTGAGGGTGGCCCATGTGGTCGTTTGAGAATTCTTTTTCGCACTGATTTATTTCGACAAAGAGTATTTTTTAATAGTGCAAGTGTGCAAGCATATAATTGGTGGAATGGAAGTGCTACGATTATTTGTGTGAGTGCGATTTACGAGGTATACATCGTCGTAAGTGAACATGTGGCGAACTGTGATTTCGCGCCATAACTGTGCGAACGAAGACAGTGGGACTTGTGGTTATGTTCGAATTGATTGAATAACTTTCGATTATAGCAGCCTACATTGCTGCTATTGGGGGCTCGGAGTCAAATTATTAAAGTAAAACTGTAAACCGTCTCACCAGTGATAATTTCATTGTGTGAAAGAAAAGGTCAACTCCGATAAATAGTGATCGAACTGTGTGGTGAAAAACTGGTTTTAATATAATAATCGCCTAATTCTTGTTCCCTAACATAAACTGTACTTATGTCTGAGTGAATAATTGATTCAAAACTATAACAAATTCGCGGGTGTGGAAGTGTACTAATGCACCAAGTGTGGAAATCATCCCCTGAGACTCACGTGAGAGCCAAAATTTGCAATAACATTTTTAACCAACATTTGTATGTGGTGTCACCGCCAGACACCACACTTGCTAGGTGGTAGCCTTTAAATCGGCCGCGGTCCGGTAGTATACGTCGGACCCGCGTGTCGCCACTGTCAGTGATTGCAGCCCGAGCGCCGCCACACGGCAGGTCTAGAGAGACTTCCTAGCACTCGCCCCAGTTGTACGGCAGACTTTGCTAGCGATGATATACTGACAAATACGCTCTCATTTGCCGAGACGATAGTTAGCATAGCCTTCAGCTCCGTCATTTGCTACGACCTAGCAAGGCGCCATTACCAGTTTATATTGAGATTGTAATTATGTATCATCAAGAGCGATGTTCTCCAATTATGGATTAAAGTTAAGTATTCAATGAACTACGTTCTTTTCTTCATACGATAATTACTTTACCTTGTTCCAGACCTCACGCCAGTCTGCGTGAGTTTAAACGCGTGCATTTCGGCCTCCTCTAGCAACACGGTGTTGGCTCTTCTGCCAACACAACATTGTATATGCACATTCGCGTGTGAACTCTCTGCAACCGCACGTCTTCTTCAATAATTTACCGCCCCGTCGCAAGCAACAGACATGGAAATTTATCCCGCAAAATGACATCCGGCACCTGTACAACATAATGCATTCAAGCTTGGATGCTTCTGACACTTACAGCGCTTATTAAGGTACCAGCATGTCACATTTGCAATGGCCTATCTCGCGCTGTGATCTTGCAATGTGAATCACATAAATGCGTTACCTAGACAAATTCATTCCCGAAATTTCGTTACTCTGCATTAATTATTTTTTGGTCTTGCGATTTTATCCACCAGTGTATTCAACGTAGTCCAAAATAATAATACCAATACAAAACAATGTTAAAGACGAAATAAAACTTCGTGTGAGGCTTCGTCCCACTCTGATAAACACGGTCGTATTTGTTAACTGAAGGGTATTCTACGACGTAAGGCAGCTTATTCACGTCTTAGTACATCATGTAACGGGACGGACTGTTACTCGTTACAGTAGACAGGAACACTGACTAAGAAAAGAGCATCGAGCTGTGAATGATTCGAAGACATCTGTGCATATATGA
Organism: Schistocerca nitens; assembly: GCF_023898315.1. NCBI lineage: Eukaryota > Metazoa > Arthropoda > Insecta > Orthoptera > Acrididae > Schistocerca > Schistocerca nitens. The sequence continues at coordinate 41,572,517 of NC_064622.1, forward strand.
GTGGTTCAGCGTGTCCTAGTGAAATTATACGATAAAAACTCACGATAAACCGACTGAAGTGCCCTGTCTCCCAGGTGCAGCATATTGTGGACGACTTATAGTTTTCACTTGCATTAATAATCGTGTGTTGAGAGACTCAGAGCTTTATTATGCTTCCTAAAGTATTCATGTCATTTAAAGACTTTGTGCTGATGTTAAACGCAAAATCTTCTTAGTGAAAACCACATTTCATCTTAAGAAACCGTATTGATAAGTTTTCTCTTGACGTGAGGATTTTGTTGTTAATGAACGCCTGTTTCTTAGAATATGATTCACTTTTCCTCTCCTTCCTATACGTTGTAACCTCCCAACAGTTTATTTCCGTAATCTCGGAATAAAAATCTGACTAACCTCACAATGAAAATGTCACTCATATATAACCTTTCAATAATTAACTGACTGTGAATCTAAATTGGAAAATTTAGAGGTCAGCAATGCTGCGACATGGCCCTGAAAAGTCATTCTGAATAAACTGAAAATTCTTACCTCTATTATGTCGCCGGATAACGCATATATATCTGCCCCTATAAGAAATTTTTCTGGCACAGCCCAGTGCGATGCTGGCCGCAAGATTTTGTTATGTATGAAAAACAACTGTTTTTATTTACGATAATTGGCATGACTATGGATAGAAGAAATTAGTAAAAACTTTAAATTCAGATGAATGTCAAAAGTTATCTTTATAAGAAAGATTATTATTGAACAATTGTTGAAAAGAATTTACATGTGACTTTGATATAACAATAGTACAAAATGAGTTGTTGCAAATTACATATGCCCACGACAATAAAAAATGATAATTTTTGCTTTTACCTTATACTACTTCGCTCAGGCACCACCATCGTTCATCGCTCTCCACGTTCGGCCTTGGTAACTCCATTCAGGACACAAGTGCTCTCTGTGAGCTATACAACTCGACAACTGCTCTCTAAGAGCGACCTGACTCAACCGTCCGACTGCGAGCTACTACTACTCCTCCTACTACTACTACAACTGCTGCCGACTATGCTCTCTGGTCTGCGATTCTATTGTAGCTTACATATCGCAGGCAGCGCGTGAGCAATCCATCGAAGTTACATCTGCTCGAGTGCGCTAGCAATAAATTCCTTACTCATGGACCTCTTACAAGATATTCTGCCGAAATCCCAGCTCCCCTGTGAAATCCCTGGTAGAAAGAGGCTACTGCTCAGGAAATGTACGACAAACGTATAACGAAACTCGTTCCCTGTGACGTCGTGTCAATATCTCAGTATTAATTTTAATAAAATACAGGTACTAAGAGATGTAGGCTGCATCGTTATTAACAGATGAAAATTGTCCACGTTAAACTATCTTGGAAAGCTGCTTCAAACCAAAATTCTAGCGCTAGACTAAAAGAGCAATATCCTCGTATATTACAGAGACAGAGAAAGATTAGAGTCTAATGTCCTATCGGTGACGAGTTTATTAGAGCAGAAGTACGAGTACAAATGGAAGGGGAAGAAAATCCGGCATCATCTTGTGTTACAAACTGTGGGACCAAAGGTCACGGGAAGACTAGTCTCCTTTGAAGACTTGTCGATGGGACGTGTGGCATAAATCTCTCTCTCTCACTCTCCCCCCTCCTACCCCTCTCTCTCTCTCTCTCTCTCTCTCTCTCTCTCTCTCACACACACACACACACACACACACACACACGCACACACATTCTTAGCGTCTGTCCCGTCGTAGAGTGTCCGCCGTCTTCATGACTTGGCAACTATATTTCAATTTCTGTGTTCGGTTGCCCCGTCATTGCATGCAAAGCTTAAACTAAAGAGAGATAAGGGACGTTGATGGTGATCCATCAATCGGCATCGCGCATCGAATCATAGTGCGTAAGACAGGGCTCATACTCTGAAATGAGCTCATCCATTTCAAACACGTCTAGTAGCAAATAAAACATGTGTGATATATACCACATAGTAATCGAACAAGTTGTGTGGGGAACATGTAGCAATCAAAAGCATTCATGTCTCGCCGACTCTTAATCAGTTTCATATAAATATCCGAGAGCATATTACACACACTTCTTCGTTTCATCCGCTCAAACACGTCGTAAGCAGTACCATTCTCTTTTCTCAGATTAACTGTAGTCCTTAAGCCTAACTGTCATGACATATTGACGAAATAAGAGCTCTAGAATATTTTTTCTAATGTACGGCTACAGCTCTGTTGCGCAGTCACCACCCCCCTTTAATTGCGATAACTAAAGCATGACCATACTTTGCACAATACACTCTCTTCCGCTCGTCAAATTCACTATTAGAATTACGGCATTACCTTATTCACAGACAACCCGCATACCCTCGAGGCTGCATAACTGTATAACGATGGATTCATGGTGCTTATTCAGTTACATACAGCTGGTGCTCTGAAAGGGACAAACAGAAGTCTATTTTACGCTTGAAATAAAGCAGTCTTTGCATTCAAGCCTATAGGAGGTTTCTACATATCATGGTATTCCTTTTTTAAAATTCAGCTCTAGCACATACATGTTCTAGAATCTAAATAGGTATGTATCAATAAGTCGCCGTTTATCGCACATGTAACAAACAAAATCTTTGTATGAGTCTCTAACAGGCTCTTTTATTTTTTCGTAACAAAATTTTGGTAGCTGCAGCAACAGACCCGTCTCGCAGTGATCTTCCTCCTGCTCCAGTGTTTTTAAGAGGTACAGTGCTTAGCAACAGCAACTTAAAAATGTGCCTAGATTAGAACAGTTTCTCAACCTATTTGCTTGGCCGTGAAAATTAATTCCTAATGGAGGTACTTCAGTATACAGGGTGGTCCATTGATAGTGACCGGGCCAAATATCTCACGAAATAAGCGTCAAACGAAAAAATCACGCCAGCCGGGGTGGCCGAGGGGTTCTAGGCCCTACAGTCTGGAATCGCGCGACCGCTACAGTCGCAGGTTCGAATCCTGCCTCGGGCATGGATGTGTGTGATGTCCTTAGGTTAGTTAGGTTTAAGTAGTTCTAAGTTCTAGGGGACTGATGACCTCAGAAGTTAAGTTCCATAGTGCTCAGAGCCATTTGAACCATTTTTTTGAAAAAACCACAAAGTACGAAACTTGCCTAGCTTGATGGGGGAAACCAGATGGCGCTATGGTTGGCCCACTAGATGGCGCTGCCATAGGTCAAATTCATATCAGCTGCGTTTTTTTAAAAATAGGAACCCCCATTTGTTATTACATATTCGTGTAGTACGTAAGGAAATATCAATGTTTTTGTTCGACCACTTTTTTCGCTTTGTGATAGATGGCGCTGTAATAGTCACAAACATACGGCTCACAATTTTAGACGAACAGTTAGTACAGGTAAAGTTTTTGAATTAAAATACAGAAAGTAGGTACGTTTGAACATTTTATTTCGGTTGTTCCAATGTGATACATGTACACTCGACAGCAAAAAAAGTGGGCCACCCCTGAATTCCAACGTGTAGGCTGCACCTGAATGTATGCAACTAACATAGCATATCTGTGTTGCACATAGTCGCAACCCTCCACAGTACAGTCATTGTAAGATACATAATGGGTACCGCTAGAGACTACTAGAGAACACCGGTCTTTATGACAGTCCGTCCAGATGTAAAGTAACACCATGATAGTACAGAAGAGATCAGACAGTCCTTAACGTTTGTAAACTAAACTTAATTACAATAAGTGACATTACAAATGTTATGGGACAACTAGTTTTGTCACATAAATCGTTCAGTAATCCTTAGGCACAATTAAATATTTGAGACCGTATATGGATTTATAAAGTTGTATGGCAATTGGAAACAAGTTCTTTGCTGTCTAAAAGGTTTACCCAACACATGCTGAACGTCGTTCAACGTTCAACGGGGAGTGGTTTTCCATCAACTTTATGTAATACTAGCCGGCCGAAGTGGCCGTGCGGTTAAAGGCGCTGCAGTCTGGAACCGCAAGACCGCTGCGGTCGCAGGTTCGAATCCTGCCTCGGGCATGGATGTTTGTGATGTCCTTAGGTTAGTTAGGTTTAACTAGTTCTAAGTTCTAGGGGACTAATAACCTCAGCAGTTGAGTCCCATAGTGCTCAGAGCCATTTGAACCATTTTTTTATGTAATACTAAGCAGTTAAAAGAAAACATTATTAACGGCGGCAACCATTCTACGGAAATCCCAGCATTAACAGCGAATCACAAGTAATATCATTGTTCACATTGCTCATCAACAGTTACTTGTACACGAAGTTGTACTTTAAATGACATGACCAACGTCTTCGTTCTGGATCCGGATGCAAACCCAGAACGTAAAGCCATTGTTAACCAAGCAAAGCTTTGTGACTTATCGAGACTCGATCACTAGGCAGAAAGAGACGTCAAATATTGACGTTTGCACCAGTATCAGTTATCAATTCTCAACTTGACGATAATGTTTGTACGAAAGCAGGAACCCTAACATGACAATTACCTTCTTGGTAATTAACCTCGAAAGACGTTGTACAGTGTTGCATTGTCAAGGAATAAAGGATGCACATGTTTAAAATCCAAATGACATCATGTAATGCTGGGGACAAGGATGCAAACCCAGCACCTAATCGGATTGTTGAATAAGTACGTAAAATCAGAATGTAGATATCACAGTTTGTCACCAGTAGTGGGGTTGGAACCTTAAATGACGACTGAAGTTGTATTGCCTGACCGGGATTCGAACCCGGCGTCTACCGCCGTCGTTGTCTAACCAGGAACAGACGAGAAATGTCCAATGTTGGTCCACCATCAGCGAGATGTGCACACGTTTAACTAGAAATAAGGTGACGAAAACGTCTATGCTGACTGAGAGTCGAACGCCGCACACATGGTTATGAAGACACGTTAATAATCAACTTCATATTCAGTAGTAGCGCGGAGTAGCATGTTTAGTTGCAAACCTTAAGGCCTTACTCATCCCTAGTAACGTGTTGCCTAATATCTACGATATCATGATGTTAATTTACAAGTGGATTGACTGCCGTAAAGAGCAATGTTCTCTAGTAGTCGTGTATCATTGAGATGTAAATGAAGTGCCTCAGCAGAAAGTAGTTTCCGTCGTACAGTACGTATTGTTTCAGAGACACTGAGTACATGTTACAAGTGCACAAAACGTGTATTATATACTAAGTATATACTATTATTTGGAGAAGCTGCCGCCAAATCTGTTTACTTTTACATTCCGCTTAGTTGTCGTGGTTGAATACAGGTTTTCTTAAGGCTACATCTAATGCACAGGAAGTATAGTTTCCTGCGTCATGCTATTGCTAACTCGGTGAAATATTTTGTGGTAGCTATGTTTAAAATGAATGTATTTTTGAAAGTATTGTTCGTCAAATATTTGAATAAATCGTCGACTGTAGGTGTGCCTGCACATGTTATAGCATAATGGCTGTAGCTGCGTTAGTTTGTACTACAGACTTGGGTAGGTTAGGTGTAAATTTTGATCCTTCAAGGGGTGATCGTGGCCATGCGGCCCGGGTCTGTACTAGCCGCGGCTCGCGAGCTACGGGCCAGCCAGGCTGGCCGAGGCGAGCCGCAAGTGAGCGAGTTGCCGGTGGCGTCGGTGGGCCAACAACTCGGGACGAGCCAGCACGGCTGCGCCGCATGCCTCTGTCTCTGCCGCTCCGTTTGACGTAAATATGTTTACCTCCTCTCCGGGAATCAGTATAAGAGCGGCAAGCAGAAATACACATCAGGCTGTCTGCCGTAATTGCTCACTGGGAGAGATCTATTCGAGGTAGAGTCAAAAAATGGTTCGAATGACTCTGAGCACTATGGGACTTAACATCTGAGGTCATCAGTCCCCTAGAACTTAGAACTACTTAAACCTAACTAATCTAAGGACATCACACACATCAATGCCAGAGGCAGGATTCGAACCTGCGAACGTAGCGGTCGCACGGCTCCAGACTGAAGCGTCTAGAACCGCTCGGCCACTCCGGCCGGCCGAGGTAGAGTCGTCGCTCTCATTGAGGAAGGAGGATGTTCCATCAGAGAAGCTGGCAGACGGTATGGCGTACCAGATACCACTGCAACGAGATGGTGGAGGATCTGCCTTGCAAGAGGCACCACCAACAGGGCTCCAGGCTCAGGCAGGAAGAGAGTGATCTCACAGCAGGAAGAAAGGGACCTAGTGTCTAGGAGCAGAGAAAATCCCTTTCTGAACGCGAAGCAGTTGCGGCGGGAGACCAACTTCCCCGGCTCCAGTGACACGATTCGCCGAAGGCTGAGGGAAGCTGGACTGCATGCACGACGATCCGCCGTGAAACAAGAGCTCAGCCAAGACAACGTTTTGTACCGGCTAGCATTTGCGGAGCTCCATCTGAGGGCGTCGTGGGACAACGTCATTTTCACTGATGAGAAGGTGTTTTCCACGAATAACTACGGTCCACGAATCGTTTACAGGCCGCAAGGGACTCGCCATCGACGCGAATATGTAACCACGACGAGAAGAAGTGGCCGGCTATCTGTTACCTGCTGGGGTTGGAATTCTGCGAGAGGAGTGGGAATTCTTCACAGGGTAGAAGGAACTCTGGACAGCGCGCAGTATGCCCACATATTGGAAAATGTGATGCTTCCGTTAGTGCGAATGCTGTACGCAGAAGGGGACGTCACATTGGAAGAGGATCATTCTCCCATTCACAAGTCTGCATTTGTTCAGCAGCGGCTCTCCACGATTGGCGTCAACGTCATGGACTGGCCGCCACGGGCGGCTGATATGAACTCCATGGAAAACATGTGGGCTGAGGTCGCCAGAACATTAACAGAGATCTGGCCACGAAATCAACCAACTACTGAGGACGCTCTTTGGGACTGCGTCCTGGAAGCCTGGGAGGAAGTTGCTTCTTCAGGCTGTTACGTCCGACGGCTTATACATTCTATGCCAAGACTCGTGATAGAAGTACAAAATAATGAAGGGTTCTGGATAAAATATTAGAGTTCTTAAAATGTTTTGTTATGTCTTCTTTTTCGTCATTTTTCCTCATTGGGAGCTAGTGGAAGATCGTGTGGCAACAGAAAAGATACAATATGGGTTAGCTTTCCTTTGAGTTGCCCTTTTAATTCAAGTGGGTTTCTTTTGAATATACAGTTTGTTAAGCATTCTGTTTTGATTTCATTTATACCCTGTCTACATACTTACAAACTAAACAGCGTAGATGGACTCTGTCACAGTAGTTTTTGTTATTTCAAATATGTCTCTCTCTTCCCCTCCATCCATGAATACACCCTCCGTCCTCCACACAATACGCCAACGATTTCATATTATGTTACTCGCCGCGCGGGATTAGCCGAGCGGTCTAGGGCGGCAGTCATGGACTGTGAGGCTGGTCCCGGCGGAGGTTCGAGACCTCCCTCGGGCATGGGTGTGTATGTTTGTCCTTAGGATAATTTAGGTTAAGTACTTTGTAAGATTAGGGACTGATGACCTTAGCAGTTAAGTCTCATAAGATTTCACACAAATTTGAACATTTATGTTTACTCGTTGTTAACATCTCTTCTATTCTCTCTCACACTCTCTCTCTCTGACACTATTGCCGCAAGTGCCCTTCTATTACACTCCCCCAAAACTTTGTAAACAAATCTAGCGGTTTCCAATGACGCTACATTTTCTCTTTTAATTGCTGCTGCTTTACTCTCTATCATTCCTCTCACCACGTATGAAACCGTATTCTTTGATCTCCCATTCCCTATAACCCATTCTTCGTTCTGAGAACGGTCCTTCCTTATCTCTCGGTCCTAAGATAAAACGAACTGTGGCACACATCTAAGTAAGCAATACTTTGCAAGCATTTCACGTTGTATTTTGCCCTTCTGCACTTCTATCCATTCCCAGATCCCGCCCTCCTTCCTGTTACGCGTCCCTTGATATCTGCATCTACATCTAAATGGATACTCTGCAATTCATAATTATGTGCTTGGCAAGGGGTTCTGTGGTCTGGTGGATTAATCTTGTATTGATGTGTAAAACGTGTAGGTTCACATCTCACGTAAGGCGTAGATTTTTAACACAAACAAGTAGCTCTCCTTCACCCCTAGTAACGCCAAGTGCAGAACGCCAATAAGCTTCATAGTTCAATATCCGCAGTAAAGGTAACATCCATTAGCTGCCGACTGGGCATTCGTTTGAGCTGTGACAGATGGAGAAACCCCGTAAGGCAAAGACTCTGTCACCAGCAAGCCGTCGTAAACTAGAAAACGTATTTCATTTAATGAACCAATGGCCATGTAAGTTCACAAGGCTCTTACTTTATTTGAAACTGAGACGTTGAAAATTGTGGTGCTGGACTGGGATTAGAATTCGATTTCACTGTGTTCCCGAAGATTGCAAACTCTTCTAGGCGTCCTCGAAAGGCACCTATCTGGTTTCGAATCCTGTTCAGCAAAAAATATTCATTATTCCATTTCAAGCCCTAGCATGTGCACTCCGAACTACTGGTGAAAAATAGTTGCGTTTTCAACGTCTCTTCTTGCGTTGTCAGCTGCAACGTGTTCGTTTCAACTCACAGACACATGATGAGCTTTTTATCACAACATTACAAGATCAAACGTTTCCTTACATCTTTTCAAGTTCAAACATTCCTCTCCAACCTACTGGTGAAAACGGATTTGGGTTTGACGTTGTGTTCGTTGTGATCACCAACGACGACATGTTGTGGATTCAACTTCTAGCCAGCAGAGTATTTTCCATCACATCATTGAAAGTACAAACAAGCCATTCCTAGCTATTATTGGAAAAAAAATTTGATAGTTAAAGTTTCTTCATGACCACGTGTGCGGGGTTTGAATTCCATTCAGCACAGGACTTTTCGTCGCCTGATGTCTAGCTAAACACGCGCCCATCTCGCTGCTGGTGAACCAACAATAGCTATATATCGTCTGTTCCTGGCTAGAAAACGACGGTGCTAGATGCAGGGGTCGAATCCCAGTCAAGCAAAAACAATTCTATCGTCAATTAAGGTTCCAGCATTTCGCTATTGGTGAAAACATTTGATATTTAACTTCTGATATTATGTACAGTCGTGCTCAAAAGTATCCGAACGGCCTTCATTGCATTTTGCCTGATTCCCATGCAACCCACATACCGCAGCTGTCTAGCAGGTCCTCTAATCGCTCCTTGATACAGTCGTTTGACTATTGAAAATGGCTCCAACAAGTCACCACTAGAAAACACTGCTCTGTATCGCAATAACTCAGGATGTAAAGTAATACCACGATACTAAAAATATCAGGGAACACCTCACCACAGATAAGACAAGGCATGTAAGCTCGCATTTATTACAATAACTGATATACCTGAAATGTTAGCACTCTCATTATTACGTCAGATAGGTAATGCACGTAGTAAGTTCGTCGTATTCATGATTTCCTCTTCAAAGTAACATACCATACTTGTTATTTAACACAAATGGCATTAAAAATTTACGTTATTCACGAGCAGCTAGTTGAGAACATGTATGTACTTCAAATTACACGACGAACCGCCTCGTTCTGCATATGGATTCAAACCCAGGTCATGCAAACTAAGATTTCGTGACTGACGGAAATTATCAGTCATTCCTGATTAGGCATAAAGAGAGTGATATACCTCGATTTTAGACAGTATCAGTTAACAAATATCAGCTTTAAATTACATAACGTTAACATTTTTAACGGTCGCGAATTCCTACCCAGCATCTATTGTCCCTGTTAACGAACTACGAGAGATGTTAAATACTGCTGCTTCACAAGTAACTTACTTGAAATGCAGTGAGGTAAAGCTTTGTGTTGGACAGGGATTCGAACCCAGAACCTAATCGGATTGTTATCGTAGCACAATCAACTTTGACATATCGGATTTTCTCGGCAGTAGCTAGATGTATTAACTGAAATGACGCGACGAAACATTAATTTTTTCCTTCCCAGGACTCCAACCCGGCACATATCGCTGTTATATTCTAGAGAAAAGGAACGTTAAGTATGGGTTTGTTACACCAGCAGCGACATGTGAGCATGTTTGAACTAGAAATAATATGACAAACAGTTCAGTGCTGACTAGGAATCGAACCCCACACATATCGTTGTTGACTGCACACAAAGAGACGTCAGCTACCGAATTTTTCTCCACCAGCAGCTCGGAATAACATCCTTGAACTTACAGTGATCTCGCAAATAGTTCTGTGTCTCACCGGGAGTCAAAAAAGTCAGATATCGTTAGTGTTGACAACGAATGAAAATGCATTAAAAATAAAAATTATTATCCACCAGCAGATAGGTGTTCTCATGCTAGAGCTTGATAATACATAGTGAAAAGTTTAGTGCTGGGCCAGGAATCCAACCCATTCATGCGCAATATGTGGAGATGTTGAGGAATCTGCAGTTTTGGACAAACAACAAGTTGTAGTCGAGCTGTATTGCCACGAAGGGATCAAATTCCGCGTTAAGGGCGGTCTGAGTTGCATTCCCAGTTCAGAACCAATTTTATCGACATACAGAAACTCAAATAAAAGATGGAATCAGTGTCCTGTGACCATACACAGGGTTTGTTTCGTCACTAGAAATAAATAACTAGTATAAGAAAGGTTACTGGTGATAGAGTTTCTACATGTAGCCACTCCCTACTTTATTGTGGTTCCACCTAACGTCTACTTGGTAGAGGAGGAACATCATGTTTAATGTGATTTTCAGACCACAATGCCATTATACCTTCTTCAGTTGGCGTAGCCAGAAGAGAATAGAATCTGCCTCTCCCTATCAAAAAACATCGGCAGAAGTTGGAATCGAATCATATAAAACTATCACCAGTCCAACAGACCACCAAACCCTCTTCTCTACGACTCATTTCTCTATTATAACACCGTTGCGGCACACAAGATTTAACAAAACTGACTATCTGTACAGAAGCGTGCCTCTGTCTGCACGAATTAGTAATACACTACTCACTTAGATTTCGATTGGGTCTGGGTTTAAATGGTATGCTGTGTCATAGTCAACAGGAAGGCAAACGTGGCATTTCACAAATAAAGTTACGTATTCCTAGAAACCCAAAATTTGCTTGTCACCAGCGGAAAGAGGCGTTACCTGTTGTGCAGCATTGTAAGTTTTCACCATTGCACTATGAGCTGAAAGTATTTTATTACGATTTGTTTATCGATGTTTGATCTGACTGCTTGCAGCTCTTACATAGAAGGGATAGAAACGTTACATTCAGCGAGGCTGTAACCGCGAACCATGACCGTCGCGTTTCCAGAGGTCAGCACGTCAACACAGAGCTAGCGGATAGATATGGTTTGCGTCTTCCTCTTACGAGGCTAATAGTGGCTAGAACTCGTAAACCGCTATTTACAGGACGAGATTAGTTGCGATTGCCACGTTCAATGATTTTGCTGGGCCGAAAATTTACTATCTTCTGTTACACCTCAAGCGATAACAACTCAGGTTAATCAATGGAAATGACACGAGAAATCAAGTGAACTTTGTGGCTTAATTCCGTGCACACCAGGAAGTAACTCATCGATCACAGAGTTGCCAAACATACCTTGCGTTGTTGCCAAATCTTAGTTACATTACCAGCAGGAAGAAGACGAACCGATGTGATCCTACAGCAGGCTGGGAAGTGACCATAGCTGGCGCCTCAAAGACGCGGTTGCTACGGCCTGGAATACGTAATGCGTCTGATTCGCATTTCTGTAACTAGGTTTAGGCACTGGAGCTTAGTTACTAAAAATACTCGGAACTGACTGCTACTAAGCATCATAAATCAGTAACTCTCATAGTTGTTTTTATATTTCTTTCGTAACTGTACTCAAAACTAAGAAACTCATTCACGGACGTTTTCGTGCAAACAAATAAAAATAAAAAGAGAATGTGTGTGTGTGTGTGTGAGTGTGTGTGTGTGTGTGTGTGTGTGTGTGTGTGTGAGAGAGAGAGAGAGAGAGAGAGAGAGAGAGAGAGGGAGAGAGAGAGAGGGGGGGGGGGTAAAAAATTGTTGTAAAGAAATTGAATACTGGTATGTAAAGAAATCTTTCATTAAAATGACTCGTTCCACATCATTACGAAACGTCGTATTCATGATCTATGGAACAAGTATTAATCTAATCTAATCTAATCATATCATATTGCAGACTACCCATGAAGAGTCATGAAGTACCGAAATATTCGCCTATATCAGTAACCAAATCTAAAATTGAAAATAAAAGACGACAGTTTTTGTAATAAACCGGGACTCCTATCAAGACCCTTTCATCCCTGTTAACTAACCATGAAAGATGTCTGATATACCTCAATTCAGAAGTAACGAGGTGTGTATGAATTTAAAGATGAAGCGCATGATGTGAAGTTCTGCGACGGAGATACGAACCCAAGATGTAATCGGATTGTTAACTGAGTAAAATCAAATGTTACGTATCGGTTTTTCCTGCCAGCTGCTAGGTGTTTAATCTAAAATAAGGATACAAATTTTTGTGCCTGAGAGACAATCGAACCGCACTCTTATCGTTCTTCTTTATAGTCCACGAATATTGCTTAAGTATCAACTGCTTATTCACCAACAGTAAGATGTGTGTGTGTTTGTCCAGAAATTGTTGGCAATATGAACAGACATTAAAAATGCAACGTTAATTTTTACTAGCAAGCCGGTGTGCACGTGATAGGGCTTGAAATGAACTTATGGATATTTTTGTAGTGGATCAGGATTCGGACCCACATACGAGGTGCATTCAAGTTCTAAGGCCTCCGATTTTTTTTCCAATTAACTACTCACCCGAAATCGATGAAACTGGCGTTACTTCTCGACGTAATCGCCCTGCAGACGTACACATTTTTCACAACGCTGACGCCATGATTCCATGGCAGCGGCGAAGGCTTCTTTAGGAGTCTGTTTTGACCACTGGAAAATCGCTGAGGCAATAGCAGCACAGCTGGTGAATGTGCGGCTACGGAGAGTGTCTTTCATTGTTGGAAAAAGCCAAAAGTCACTAGGAGCCAGGTCAGGTGAGTAGGGAGCATCAGGAATCACTTAAAAGTTGTTATCACGAAGAAACTTTTGCGTAACGTTAGCTCGATGTGCGGGTGCGTTGTCTTGTTGAAACAGCACACGCGCAACCCTTCCCGGACGTTTTTGTTGCAGTGCAGGAAGGAATTTGTTCTTCAAAACATTTTCGTAGGATGCACCTGTTACCGTAGTGCCCTTTGAAACGCAATGGGTAAGGATTACGCCCTCGCTGTCCCAGAACATGGACACCATCCTCTTTTCAGCACTGGCGGTTATCCGAAATTTTTTGGTGGCGGTGAATCTGTGTGCTTCCATTGAGCTGACTGGCGCTTTGTTTCTGGATTGAAAAATGGCATCCACGTCTCATCCATTGTCACAACCGATGAAAAGAAAGTCCCATTCATGCTGTCGTTGTGCGTCAACATTGCTTGGCAACATGCCACACGGGCAGCCGTGTGGTCGTCCGTCAGCATTCGTGGCACCCACCTGGATGACACTTTTCGCATTTTCAGGTCGTCATGCAGGATTGTGTGCACAGAACCCACAGAAATGCCAACTCTGGAGGCGATCTGTTCAACAGTCATTCGGCGATCCCCCAAAACAATTCTCTCCACTTTCTCGATCATGTCGTCAGACCGGCTTGTGTGAGCCCGAGGTTGTTTCGGTTTGTTGTCACACGATGTCCTGCCTTCATTAATCTGTTGCACCCACGAACGCACTTTCGACACATCCATAACTCCATCACCACATGTCTCCTTCAACTGTCGATGAATTTCAATTGCTTTCACACCACACAAATTCAGAAAACGAATGATTGCACGCTGTCCAAGTAAGGAAAACGTCGCCATTTTAAGTATTTAAAACAGTTCTCATTCTCGCCGCTGGCGGTAAAATTCCATCTGCCGTACGGCGCTGCCATATTTGGGACGTATTGACAATGAACGCGGCCTCATTTTAAAACTATGCGCATGTTTCTATCTCTTTCCAGTCCGGAGAAAAAAATCGGAGGCCTTAGAACTTGAATGCACCTCGTATTTACCTTTGGAGGAGACCTAGAGAAGACTGCAGTCTTGGGAAAAGGAATGAAATGATTGAACTATACTTTTCCGAGAGATTCAAATCCTCGAAAGAGGAGATACGAATTCGAATCACAGTCCAGCACCAAATTTTTCAATGTCTCTAGTTCAATCAAGTACAAGTAAAATAAGAGCCTTGTTCTTTTAGACGGCTATCAGTTCATCAAATAAAATAAAATTTTCTAATGTAAGTAAGTTTACTGGTGACAGTATTTATGTTTACCCTGACCTCCACCTACGTCATTTTCCAACGTAAACCAGCTCTGCCCAGTTTGGCATGAAGGAACGTGATGTTTAATGCGGATTCTGGATTATAACAGCTTCCTCTTGAGGTTACCAGAGGTAAAGTAAATCTGTTTGTGCCTCTTAAAAGTAAATGCCTGAACCCACGCATTGCACTTGTGATAGTTCGTTCTACCAGACCATTGTGGCCACATTTTCCAGCCCCAGAAGTGTGCTGTAATGGATGATTTGCTTAGCTTACTAAACTAGTCACGGCGAAAAAAAAACGCGAGTCTATTAAATGGTTAAGTAGAAGAAGGTTTCTGACGTGGAGATTATGCTATCCTCATGTCAGCAGGAAGTAAAGACTCTTCTAGGCGTCATAGCCTCGATTTGAAGCCATTTTGAAATTTTCACTAATTCAGGAAATTTCTTAGTTCAAGAAAATCCACTGTGAAGTGTGAAGTTACCGGATAATTCGATTATCACCGTTATTATTACTATCATTTTCTTCATACCGCTGCTGGAACACATGTGCTTGAAGATCATTTAAATCCTTTTGGTCATTATAGAAGTAGTTGCCCAAGAACAAGTTCTTTCCCTGTCTACGGACTCCTTTTCATGTTAATATCAAACATCAGCAATTAGTCGTAGATCACATTAAAACTAAAGTAATTGAGGAAGACGTTACTTGAAAACGAAAACGCGCTGCCTTTCTTCATTTACTTGCGCCTAGAAATGGCTGTCGAATACTGCAAAACCAAAAGCCAAGGGATCTTACTGCCTTCCAATATACGTCGCTGTCGGTTCTTCCATATGATTTGGTCGACGTGACCTGTTTCAAGTTGTGTATGACACAGAATGTTTTAGAAAATCAATTGTTTTCCTTTGCAATAAACAGAAAGATTTTCAAGTCCAAAATTTTCGCAATATTAGTTCAAATTTAATATTCGCTTCCATAATGTAAGGAAAGTATTTCACAGTTTGAAAACCCGCATCCGACTCACTGTCATTACACTTAGTCGCTGGCCATAAATTCTAGCTCAAAGTGACGCCAGTTTAAGTAACCTAATGTAGCGAAGACTGTTTGCCAGCGCTCTTTCTCACCGGAAAATATGCAATTCACTCATTGGGCTCCATAAGTACACTGTAACAGTAATTTCTGTGTGTATGCAATGCATACGGATTGTAGAATTTAGTGGTGCTCTCTCTTCCAGTTCTGTGTACAATATGCCTGACCTAAACGAGCCCTTTATCATTACAGGCCCTGGGTGGTGCAAAAAATGGCTCTGAGCACTATGGGACTCAACATCTTAGGTCATAAGTCCCCTAGAACTTAGAACTACTTAAACCTAACTAACCTAAGGACACCACACACACCCATGCCCGAGGCAGGATTCGATCCTGCGACTGTAGCAGTCCCGCGGTTGCGGACTGCAGCGCCAGAACCGCTAGACCACCGCGGCCGGCTGGGTGGTGCAACATCATATTGACAACAGTAATGTGCTTATACTGACAACCTCATTGTTCGTTTCACCCGATTTTGTAATCATTTACGTAAAACAACATGACCTTCGAGTGGGAGACATTTCATTCCCCTTTTCCTTCTGTGATATTTATCAGTAAGCTTTTTGCCTTCGAACCAGCGAAATGTGGCAGAGTACGGCTGGTAAACGATTTACAAACCACGATTTAGTGCCGTTAACACGATTTCTTTAAACATAGGCGTAGGTGAAGGAATTTAGTTTCTTCTTAAATCGTCTTATGCAGCAACAGTCACAGAATGCAAATAATTTTTATTTTTTGCTTTAGTAGCTGTCTGTCCGATTACGAAGTCTCGTAAACGGTTGGCCCTGACTAGTATTATTACGCAATCTGACTGAATAGAACAACAACAAAGAATGAAATGGAAATTTTCATTAACACAATTAATTAATTAAGTCCCCAGCAACTATAAAACCTACGAAACCAAAGCACAAGTATAACTGTTCTGTGTGTGGAAGTATGACTCAACGTACGCATCTGGCACGGTTCTTCTTCAATAACACAAGAAATTTTAAATATCATTTATACTGAATTAATTAAAGAAAATAAAAATACCATAATTACTCAAGAGAACCAGAATTACACTCTAATCCCAGAACACAAGCCAGATGCTTTGTTGACTGAACCTGTAATGAAGCATTATTTACGACATTAAATAATGAAAAATAAATCAAGTTTCGTTACCTTCATATATTGACCAAAATCACTCTAATCATTACAATATATCTTCACACCGACTCGCTATTACCACATCTCAACAAGAACTTTTCAGTATCACATCTCAGCAAGCACTCCCTACTAGCACATCTCAACAAACACTCTCTGCTACGAGTTCTTAACAAGCACTGACTACCACGAGCTCTGCCCAAGCACTGCCCACTACGACATCTCAATAATCACTGCCAGTGGAGGCGGCGGAACAATACTCTCTAGCGCGATCTCTGGCGCTGTGGCTCAGTGTAGCCACCTTTCATATGCCCTTCCTCCACGGGCTAGAATTTGATGGTATTTTTGCCAGCATTGGTGGTGAAAATACCACCAAATTCGTCAAAAAAATACAGACAAAAATAAAAGATAATATTAATGCGTAAATATCATATAACTAGATAATATTTTGGCTTTGCACTGACTTTTCAATAAGCTAATATATAGAATACAGTAAGCAATACAAATACTTTCATACATGTGACTTTACATAATAGTTTACACAAGTATTATGTGGTTAAACAGTTCAACCAATAGCGTCAGCAATGACGAATATGTGCAGGTAAGAGTCTCTTAACTTTTCACAAACAGTAATACACAAAAAATCAGTTTATACAAATATTCACATAAACGCTTTCCATAGCCCAAGAAACAAGTAGTTGACAGTTCCAGCAGTAGCACCCAGCAATGGTCAACAGGTGCAAAAACCAACAAGCGACATTTTTTTCAGTAGAAACAGTCCATCAGTGGCACCCAGTAATGTTGAATAGGTGCAGACACCAACAAGTAACACCATTTCAGTATAAGCAGTTCCATTAGTGGCACCAGCAATGTTGAGCAGGTGCACACAACAACAGGTGACATCTTTTCAGTAGAAGCAGTCCATCAGTGGCACCCAGCAATGTTGAGCGGGTGCCGACACCAACAAGTGACATCATTTCGGTAGAAGCAGTCCATCAGTGGCACCCAGCAATGTTGAACAGGTGCAGATATCAACAAGTGACAACATTTCAGTAGAAGCAGTCCATCAGTGGCACCCAGTAATGTTGAATAGGTGCAGACACCAACAAGTAACACCATTTCAGTATAAGCAGTTCCATTAGTGGCACTAGCAATGTTGAATAGGTGCAGACCGCAGTCCATAGTATTCACTTTCACTACTCACACTGTTCATCAGCAGAAATTAAACATGTTCTAGTGGCACCAATCATGTAGAAAAAGTGCAAATAACAGTCCATAATATTCCCTATCACTAATCACACAGTTCATCAGCAGAAATTAAACATGACTAAATGTCACACATCATGTTGATAAGTGCAGCACCATCACTAATCAGACAGTTCAGGCATGAACAATAGTTTGAATACACATACAATGCTTTTACACTAAACATACAAATCATAACAAACACACAAATGATATCAGATAATTGTCCTATTAACTATTACAATACACAAATACCAGTAAGCCTATAATATTTATGGGTGTCAGTGCAAGCCACAACAAACAAGTAAAATAATATTTAGGAGATAGGTTGGGATCACTTCTCTGGGATTATAAAGGGAAAACACACAAAACACACTCACTCATCTTTCATCCACATTAGTGCTACTGTGTAATTGAATAGTGTTAACTGTGTAAATGCAATTCTGTCAAAATTTTATGTTCATCATGTGTATCAAGTAGTAGTGGCAGCAATGTATAACAGTCAATAATAGTTAGTCAACGTCATAGTCATCATGTCAAGACCAATGTTTACCAAGCCAAATCAAATGTACGGTTGCTGAACAACTGTCAGTGTGCCAAGATATGCAAATGCTTCCTCTCTCCAAAAAAAAAAAAGCATATACTGCTTAGTGATTTAACAAAGTGTGTGTGTAGACAATCTTCCTTCTACTTGAGTGTTCTAGTCTGCCATCTTCATCCTCCTTGTTCCATATGGACCAACAAAAAAAAAATATGCTCCTCACTTACTTTACCTCTTATCCACCAAAACTCCAATAATCATCAGCATCACATAATCTCAATACTTCACTAATACCTCTTCCATACGTCGATACATATAAACCTTATCATCAATATCATTTACCTTACCTCTTGTCCACGAAAACTCCAATAATCATCAACTTCACATAATCTCAATAATACCTCTTCAATACGTCGAAACATATAAACCTTAGCACCAATATCGTTTCACTTCCATAACAACTCTTTCCTCTAGTCAGTCTCCTCGAACAAATACAGATAAAATCCTAATGCAATCCTCAATTCATCATCTCATACAATCCGAAGACACAATGTCAACACACAACCTCTCGTGTAATCCATCTACTACTCATTATAAATTATAAGATACATTTTGGTTCCTTGTCCATCATTAAATAAAAGAAATGCATACATGACCTCTAACAGACTTAGTTCGAATAACTCTCAGTAATTAAGTACGATTACGAAGTGTTAATGATCGTGATATTTCAGTGTGTACACCACTTCAAAAATTATGGCAAACAGAAGTAAACATGTGGAGTATTTCTTGTGTCAAGTGTCACTTCCTATTTCAATTGCTCACGAAGAATACAGTGTAATAACTGTCAATGGTCTAACCTAGTGTTGGTATGTCATGTCGTTAACTTCCTTCCTATTAGCATAAATTTATACAGCTTCCATAAAACCTCCAGCTCATGTGACTTCTATGAAGTTTCTCGTACTAATGTCGTTCGTCGAATTATAGCAGTTCATTTTCTTATCTTAAAAATATAAGGCACTGAGCGTAAGCAATACATGCAATATCGCGACAATATACCAGTAGCGAACAGAATGTTAACAAGTGGATGCAGCACAATCCCTATAACGAGGCTCTGCCAAGCGAACAATCTACAATTAATACAATAGTGTAACCTAATCTTCATGTTTGTACACTGTACATCAGCATTGCTATATTCTAAATTGAAGAGTAGTTATGACAACAAAAGGAAATGTGTTAATATACAATCCATACGCAAAGCAGCAAATATGTATCTTACATAATAAACAGGCCATTATCATCATATCAGCATAAGCAAATAAATGTTCATACGTAATCTTAATAAGTAAACATGAAGGCGCAAGCAGATAAATCACAAAGTATAACTTACATACATAACCACAGTCAGCACAATTAATCAGTTGACAATTACAATTTAAATAAATAAGCACAGCAGGCACATAATAAAAAAAATGACATCAGTGAAAAGGTATAGCAGCCAAGCGATGCATAATATACACAAGTAATAACACTGTTCATTAATCAATAATTGTCAAAATCAGCAAATGTACACAAGCACGTCGCTTCATAAGTAAATTCATAGAACACGAAATTTAGCACAAAGTATGAGTCACGTAATCGCAAGCAGCAAATTACGTCTAAAGTACGTACCTAAGTGGAAATATGTTACCTGAAAAATAAACTCAATTAATAGTTACCCTTTTTAGTTTATTACTTTTTTCTTCGAAATTACATTCTTCCTGAAATTTTCTCCATAGCAAGTCGTCTTAACGTCGGACACGCACAGAATTTACCTGAAGGTCTTAAATATTTTACACAACCGTATCCTGAAAAATACTGAACGTTAATAACATAATTTATAAAGTCACCATAGCTTTATACACAATTTAGTCGGAAAAATTAGACTGTGTATTTCTTTACGGCTGTCAGTGCATTCACACTGTGCGCTCGATCAGCTGTAGGTACGCGTGACGTATGAAGTAATTGTTTGCGGTCAACGACTGCCTTTTGCGGCGCGCAGACTTCACTGTTGCTTTGAGTATCTGCCGCTGCCGGAACACGGCGCGGTATCCTTGCATTCTCCACCTGTTTACGTATAACTGTTGGTTTCTCAAAAGTATGTCATTCCACAAAAATTTTTACGTTCGATATATGATGTATTCCCTTAGAGCGCCGAGATTTAAGAGTTTCTACTTCAACAGTATTATCATGTATAATTTTGCGAATCCTATATGGACCGTTATAAAGCAGAAAAAATTTGCGACACAAGCCTTTTCCTTTATGAGACAAACGATGAGACTTAATTAACACCTTTTGACCAACTGACAAAATTTTTAAACGACCAGGACGTTTCGCTGATTTCTCTCTTCTTGCAGCCGCAGACGCAATATTTCGTAGAGCCAGGTTGACAACTTCAGAATGCCGCAGTTTCCGTGAAGGCGGAAAAGGAACGATTTCAGAAATGCGATTTGTCGGTACTTTATTTTTTTAATATCAGTATAGGCGGTAAAGAAGTTGAGTCATTAGGAAGTTCATTCAGAATGTTTTGAAAAATATGAAGATACTGATCCCAAGTTCTGTGATTCTGATGACAATAAAGACGGCACAATTTATTGATTTCCTTCATCCATCTCTCTGAAGCATTAGATTGAGGGTGAAAAAGTGAAATAAAAATTGGTTTTATCTTACGACGCCGTAGCGTACGAAGCCAAATTTTAGAGCGAAACTGTGATCCATTATCTGATATAACCTTATCAACATGACCAACTTCTTTAAGAAAATGTTTGATGAAAGCATTAGATACTGAACGAGATGTTGCTTTGCGTAAAGATGTAAAACACACATATTTTGATGTCAATTCCACTGCTACGAAAATGTACGCAAAACCATTAGTAGAACGAACCACTGGACCGAACAAATCGACTGCAGCCATGTCTTTTAATTTCGCTGGAATGATAGGAAACAACGGTGCTCTGTGAGAAACAGTTGGCGGCTTAGCCTTTTGACATAATTTGCATTTGGCAAGAACAGATCGAATACGTTTTTCCATATTACTGAAGTAGCAATTTTCTCGTAATTTATAAAAGCATTTTCTGGGACCAAAGTGTGCATAACTGAAATGTATAAACGAGGTGTGGCCAAATCATTCAATCTAACAAAGCGTCTAAGAAAATTACAGACACCAAGGAAACTACGAACATCACGTTTTGTAGAAGGAACAGGATAATTGCGAATTGCGTCTAGCTTTTCTGGATCAGGAAGAATACCTTCCGTAGAAATAATGTGACCGAGAAATTTCACCTGAGATCGACCAAATTCAGATTTTTCCAAGTTCACAGTAATGCCAACTCTTGCAAAAATACGTAATAATGAATCCAAAATTTTGTTATGCTCACTCCAGGAACGTTTAGCAATAAGAATGTCGTCAACATATAAAGTAATATTGTCACGAAGATAAACAGGTAAAATTTCGTTTAAATTACGAATGAATGCTGCAGAAAATATAGTAAGTCCAAACGGTAATTTCCAAAGTGTCTTTTGGGTAAAACAGTCAAATCCGGTTATTCTTTACCTACTGTCTAGATAGATGGATAGTAGAAGAGTTGTTTTTATAGATACAAAGAATAGTGAAAGAGTAGGCAGCGGTGCAGAAAACTAAAAGGGAAATAGCACCACTTCAGCTCAGGGCCCTGTGAACGCTACGGCACATATTCACTTAGTATAGTGAATCCCCTGAGGACATTAATAGCTGCACATAGTTTTCAGTTTGTGAATTAATGGCAAATTTGGCGGAAGTACGTACGTAAATTGATCCAACCATGAACATGGACGTATGTCATTCCTAGAATTGCAAAAGATCTTAAATTTCCGAACAGTCAAGAAGTGTTTACAGTCAAAGCTTCCGCCTCGCGGCGACAAAGACCTACCGCGTCTGTTCCAGTCCCAATGTCGATTATTGTCAAGTTCGCGCGCCTGGCGCTCTCTTGTTGCATCCCGTAAATGAAACAAATTACTTTCTTCAAACTCCTCTGCTATCTGTGATTCTAAATTTCTTTTTCTGTCTTTTCCTACGGTTTCGCCTTCAATTTGTTTGACTTGCTTTTGTAATGCCTCAACTTCCCTTTTGACGCGTTCATTAAATTTTCCCTGATTTTCAACATGCTTATTTATGTTCTGGTACTCTTCGGTTTCTGAAAATAGCAATGGGGCTGTATCATCTGAATCTCTGTCCCCATGTAAACTAAGACTTGTCAATTTATCTGAAATCTCCTCAACTCTTTCCGATAAGTCACCTATTTTTTCTTTCTGTTTACCTACGTCTTCCGTAAGTGTCGCGACTCGGGTTTCAGTGTTGACACATTTGGTAGTTAACTGTTCATATTGTTGTGTTAGATTATTTATTCTGTCATTTGGTACGGATTCCTCGATTCTCTCAAATATTTCTTCCTTATCGTGTGCACATTGTAAATTTAACTCTGAAAATTTTTGTACTATCACGCGATCTCTTTCTTCCTGTTCTCTATCTTTTTCCCTTTGTCTAATCTCTACTGCAATTAATCTATTATTGTGAGAATTCAAAATCGGCTGTACTTCTTCTCTAATTTCTTTCTTTAATTCATCTTTCATGTTTTTGAAACATGTCCCTATTCGTGAATCTAACCGTGTTTCCAGTGTTCCCATATCAGTTTTTAATTCAGATCCCAAAGTTCCCATCTCGGTTTTGATTGTTCCTATTTGTGATCCCAGTGAGTCTAACCGTGTTTCCATTGTTCCCATACCAGTTGTAATTGTTCCTATTTCTGTTTTTAATTCAGATCCTTGTGAGTCTAATCGTGTTGCCAAAGTTCCCATCTCTGTTTTAATTGTTCCTATTGTGATTCTAACCGAGATCCCAAATTTAATATTGCACCCATCAACTGCTCCATAATAGCCGGTTCGAAATTCTTTTCGCCCCTAACATTTCCCGCGAAACCAACTTCTTTCGTCATAGCTGTAAAGCTATCTGTGTTCGATACTATTTCAGAATCTTCTATCGTTAATCTCGTATTCTGTGAATTTTCTGATTGAGAAAAATTTTGAAATGGTTCCGGACTATTTTCCCGACTTATTAAATTGTTTTCCACTTCATTATTCATGATACTGTTTTCCTCTGTTGGCGAGTTCGCCATGTTAACAATTTCATCACTCTCACTATCCATCATTTTTGCCTTTTTCATCGATCGCGTAATCATTTACAAAACATACAAAACTCGTCACTATATGAAAATTACACACAATGACACTTTACCTCCAACAATATCATTCACACGAAATGCTTCCCTCAATCACGATCATCGAACAATTGAAATAATTGCACTAAATTGTCAAACCCATAGACAAGACAACAAAAATTAAATTTTAAAAAATGCCATTAGAAAAATGCCAATTACCAAATCTACACATGCAATATAGACTACAATTACTAAATTACAAATTACTACAACAATACTACTGTCTACTATTTCTACAATCAGAAGAATTCCAAGGGACGATCCGAAGCAGCGGTCGCCACGTGCATGGGGGCTTAATTAAAATAGAATGCAAATAATTTTTATTTTTTGCTTTAGTAGCTGTCTGTCCGATTACGAAGTCTCGTAAACGGTTGGCCCTGACTAGTATTATTACGCAATCTGACTGCATAGAACAACAACAAAGTATGAAATGGAAATTTTCATTAACACAATTAATTAATTCAGTCCCCAGCAACTATAAAACCTACGAAACCAAAGCACAAGTATAACTGTTCTGTGTGTGGAAGTATGACTCAACGTACGCATCTGGCACGGTTCTTCTTCAATAACACAAGAAATTTTAAATATCATTTATACTGAATTAATTAAAGAAAATAAAAATACCATAATTACTCAAGAGAACCAGAATTACACTCTAATCCCAGAACACAAGCCAGATGCTTTGTTGACTGAACCTGTAATGAAGCATTATTTACGACATTAAATAATGAAAAATAAATCAAGTTTCGTTACCTTCATATATTGACCAAAATCACTCTAATCATTACAATATACACTCCTGGAAATGGAAAAAAGAACACATTGACACCGGTGTGTCAGACCCACCATACTTGCTCCGGACACTGCGAGAGGGATGTACAAGCAATGATCACACGCACGGCACAGCGGACACACCAGGAACCGCGGTGTTGGCCGTCGAATGGCGCTAGCTGCGCAGCATTTGTGCACCGCCGCCGTCAGTGTCAGCCAGTTTGCCGTGGCATACGGAGCTCCATCGCAGTCTTTAACACTGGTAGCATGCCGCGACAGCGTGGACGTGAACCGTATGTGCAGTTGACGGACTTTGAGCGAGGGCGTATAGTATTTCAATTTCCAGGAGTGTATGTAGTGATCCGGTCTCAATAAGGCACAAACAAAGCTTAGCTTAGTTAGCAATGGCTATAGGTGCTGGGTTTGAATCCAGGTCCGGAATCACGACATTGGTAATGTCATTTAAAGTTCAAATTTATGTACACTTAGCTGTTGATGTGTTACAAGGACAATGATATTACTGGCGATTCGCTGTTAATGTTGAGATTTTCTTAGAGTGCTTGTTTCCATTAATCGCGTTTTTCTACTGGTTCGTCCAATATCCGGTTTCCAGGGCCACTCGACGTTGAGCGACCTTCAGCACGTGGATGGAAAACCTTTTAGAGAGCGAAAAACTTTTTTCCAATTGCCGTACAGCTTTGTAACTCCATTTATTGTCTCTAGTATTTAATTTTGACTAAGGATTACAGTACGATATATGTAAAATAATCCGTTTTCTCAGAACTTTTGGAATGTCACTTGTTGTAATTAAGGTTAGTTTATGCGTGTTATGGGGTTTCTCACCGCTAAGAACGTGTTTTATAGTATGTTTTGTATGACGATACTAGTTGACGCTTAGACTGACTGCCATAAAGACCTTTGGTCTCTTAGTAGTCTCTTGCGGTACCCATTGTGTGTAGTCAAACGACTGTACCCCACGGGGTTTTGGTGTTTAGAGGACCTGCAACACAGCTACGTTATGTTGGTTGTATTCGGCAGTGACCCACTTTTTTTGCTGTCAAGTGTACCTTTGTGTACTTATCATTTCTGAGAACGCATGCTGTTACAGCGTGATTACCTGTAAATACCACATTAATGCAATAAATGCTCAAAATGATGTCCGTCAACCTCAATGCATTTGGCAATATGTGTAACGACATTCCTCTCAACAGCGAGTAGTTCGCCTTCCGTAATGTTCGTACATGCATTGACAATGCGCTGACGCGTTTTGTCAGGCGTTGTCGGTTGATCACGATAGCAAATATCCTTCAACTTTCCCCACAGAAAGAAATCCAGGGACGTCAATCCGGTGAACGTGCGGACCACGGTATGGTGCTTCGATGACCAATCCACCTGTCATGAAATATGCTATTCAGTACCGCTTGAACCGCATGCGAGCTATGTGCCGGACATCCATCATGTTGGAAGTACATCGCCATTCTGTCATGCAGTGAAAATCTTGTAGTAACATAGGTAGAACATTACGTAGGAAATCACCACACATTACACCATTTAGAATGCCATCGATAAAATGAGGGCCAATTACCCTTCCTCCCATAAAGCCGCATCATACATTAACCCGCCAAGATCGCTGATGTTCCACTTGTCGCAGCCATCGTGGATTTTACGTTGCCCAATAGTGCATATTATGCCGGTTTACGTTACCGCTGTTGGTGAATGACGCTTCCTCGCTAAATAGAATGCTTGCAAAAAATCTGTCATCGTCCCGTAATTTCTCTTGTGCCCAGTGGCAGAACTGTACACGACGTTCAAAGTCGTCGCCATGCAATTCCTGGCGCACAGAAATATCGTACGGACGCAGTCGATGTTGGTGTAGCATTCTCAACACCGACGTTTTTGAGGTTCCCGATTCTAACACAATTTATCTGCTACTGATGTGCGGATTAGCCGCGACAGCAGCTAAAACACCTACTTGGGCATCATCATTTGTTGCAGGTCGTGGTTGACGTTTCGCATGTGGCTGAACACTTTCTGTTTCCTTAAATAACGTAACTCTCCGGCGAACGGTCCGGACACTTGGATGATGTCGTCCAGGATACCGAGCAGCATACATAGCGCAAGCCCGTTGGGCATTTTCATTACAATAGCCATACATCAACACGATATCGACCTTTTTCGCAGTTGGTAAACGGTCCATTTTAACACGGGTAATGTATCACGAAGCAAATACCGTCTGCACTGGCGGAATGTTACGTGATACCCCGTACTTATACGTTTGTGACTATTACAGCGCCATCTATCACAAAGCGAAAAAAGAGGTCCAACTAAAACATTCATATTTATTTACGTACTACACGAATATGTAATAAACAATGGAGGTTCCTATTTAAAAAAAAACGCGCTTGATATCCATTTGACCTATGGCAGCGCCATCTAGCGGGCCAACCATAGCGCCTTCTGGTTTCCCCCTTCAAGCTAGACGAGTTTCGTTCTTCGTAGTTTTTTCGTTTGATTCTTATTTCGTGAGATATTTGGCCCGGTCACTATGAATGGACCACCCTGTAGAATGCACTCGCAATGATTTCTTAGTTAGGTGCATGGAAAGCACTGACACAAAGCCCGACTTGTCGATCTGAATATATATGTAAGATGCCACTGAGTGTTGGCTGGATTTACAAGTACCAAAAGTAATAAAAGGTTTCGCGGAAGTGGTGAAATCGATAAAATAACAATAGACGCTAGGGCTTTTTTAAACTGTAATTAAATCATTTATTCATCGACAAATATGTGATGGCGAGAGGTTTTTTTGATAGTGCGCTGTGCGAAAATGACACCCAGCTGGCGCCAGTGTCGATGTATCATAATTTTTTTATACACTATAGTCAGAAATGTTATGCTGCTTGAACATAAAGATACTGTGGCTTATGTTCCGATACATCACCAGACGTTTTTGGGAAGTAATGACTGCTATTCATGTAAAAAAAATTGCGAATGTCAAGTCGTAAGGGAAGGATAGATTTGACTTGGTGAGCTGTGATTTCAACGCATTGAGGAGTGTATCCCAACGTAAGGGGTGATGTAGACATTTCGTAACCAGCTGCACAATATAGCAATGCGAGGGTTCAACTGGATTTGCTATAGTGTACAAACAGAACGGGCAATACGTCTGTAACAAAATGGATACACAGAACGTCACCTCATCGGCTCCCCTAAGGATATCCTCACGTTTTCCTTGTTGCACTATCGACTCCGATGTAGATTACAGTACACCCAGTATCGGTGATGTCTTTCCAGTCCCTTCCTCCGCGGGAGCGTTGTTGATCATCACAGAGTGCCGGACGCCTGTGCTTTAAAACAGTTGTTTGAGAGATTCAGCACTTTCCGGAAGCGCTGACTGGAAGACTTAAACGTCAAATAATTTCCTAGAACTGAGGAGAATCGAGGCACGTAGCAACTATGACGTGTTGGCTTACCATAATTTTTTTCTGGCGCTGTACTCATATAAACGATAACTGCGCTGCTTGTCTGAAATGTGTAATGTGGCTTATGTTCCGGAATGTGCAGAGAAAAGGACTGTTTGTACTATCGTGAGGGAGGTATAAATTCAGCACACCGATAGCCTCAAGGGTATGTCGTATGTAAAGTACACCAGTGGCAAAAAACAGTCAATACCGTCACTGCGCGATAGCGATGGAAATGTTACCGATGATGGTGTGTCACAAAAGCGGAGTTGCAAAATACAGTTTTCCGTGACTCCTTCACGAAAGAAGACAAAGTAAATATTCCAGAATTCGAAAGCAGAACAGCTGTTAGCATGAGTGACATAAAAGTAGTTATCTTAGGTGTTGCGAAACAACTCAAATCACTTAAGAAAGACAAGTCTTCCGGGCTAGATGGCATATCAATCAGGTTCCTTTCGGAGCATGCAGACACAATAGCGCCTTTCTTAGCAATCATATATAACCGCCCACTTGACGAAAGGTCTGTTCCTAAGGACTGGAAAGTAGCACAGGTCACAGCAATATTCAAGAAAGGAAATAGGAGTAACCCATTGAATTACAGACCCACATCACTGACCTCAATTTGCAGTAGGATTTTGGGGCATATACTGTACTCAAACATTATGAATCACCTTGAAGAAAATGAATTATTGATACATAACCAACACGGATTCAGAAAATATCGTTCTTGTGCAACGCAGCTAGCTCTTTATTCCCATGAAGTAATGAGTACTGTCGACAAGGGATCTCAGATCGATTTCATATTCCTAGATTTCCAGGAGGCTTTTGATACCGTTCCTCACAAGCCACTATTAATCAAATTGCGTGCATATGGAGTATCGTCTCAGTTGTGTGACTGGATTCGTTATTTCCTTTCAGAGAGGTCACAGTTCGTAGTGATAGATGGCAAATCATCGAGTAGAACAGAAGTGATATCTGGCGTTCCGCCAGGTAGTGTCATAGGCCCTCTGATGTTCCTCATTTACATTAATCATCTAGGTGATAATCTGAGCAACCCGCATAGATTGTTTGCAGATGACGCTGTAATTTACCGTCTAGTAAAATCATCAGACGATCAATTCCAATTACAAAATGATCTAGAGAGAATTTCTGTATGGTGCGAAAAGTGGCAATTGGCACTAAACAAAGAAAAGTGCGAGGTCATCCACATGGGTACTAAAGGAAATCCGATAAATTTTGGGTCTACGATAAATCACACAAATCTAAGGGTGTCAATTCGACTAAATACCTAGGAATTACAATTATGCGCAACTTAAATTGGAAAGACCACATAGATAATATTGTGGGGAATTCGAAGAAAGACTGCGCTTTGTTGGTAGAACACTTAGAAG
This sequence comes from Schistocerca nitens, assembly GCF_023898315.1. Classification (NCBI taxonomy): domain Eukaryota; kingdom Metazoa; phylum Arthropoda; class Insecta; order Orthoptera; family Acrididae; genus Schistocerca; species Schistocerca nitens. The sequence continues at coordinate 41,601,749 of NC_064622.1, forward strand.
ATGCGACAAACCCACTAAAGAGACAGCCTACATTTCACTTGTCCGTCCTCTGCTGGAATACTGCTGCGCGGTGCGGGATCCTTAACAGGTAGGATTGACGGAGGACATCGAGAGAGTGCAAAGAAGGGCAGCTCGTTTCGTGTTATCGCGCAATGAGGGTGAGAGTGTCAATGATATGATAAGCGAGTTGGGGTGGAAGTCACTGAAACAAAGGCGGTTTTCTTTGCGGCGGGATCTATTTACGAAATTTCAATCACCAACTTTCTCTTCCGAATGTGTAAATATTTTGTTGACACCCACCTACATAGGGAAAAATGATCATCATAATAAAATAAGAGAAATCAGAGCTCGAACGGAAAGAAGAGTCGAATGGCAGAGAAGTAGTATGAAAATAGTTTGATGAACCCTCTGCCAGGCACTTAACTGTGAATTGCAGAGTAACCATGGAGATGTAGATGTAGATGAGAGAGGTTTGACATGGAAAATTACGTGCGCTATAGATATTGAAACTTCAACGTGAGATTCGTTCCAGAACCACAGCTGTCTAGAGCAGACATTTCCAGTACATCGCTCGGTGTCACACTGCAGCAGCAATCGTAATATTTAATTGTAGTTACACTGATGAGTATTGCCCGGTTCGCAATATTCTTGTGAGTCTGCAGATGGCCGTAGAAATAGCCTAGCAGCAAGCAAGCAGGTCGGAGCTGGAAACAGTGTCTCAGCGGACGCCTTTGTTCCGGGATGGGGCTTGTGCATCCTTTGTATACCAGTTTGGAGAGTCAGAGAAAGCTTCCGGTCTGCCGCTGCTTTTGGCGCTTCTGCTCGCAGCTACTCCTGGATGAGTGAATAGGGAACTAATACCCAGTTTGTGTTGAGTCGCCTTCAGGACACCGTGTGTCGCATGTTTACTCTGTGGAAATGTGAGAGGATTCAGTGTGACAAGTGGTTGCGCTGGGAATACTGATAGAATTCGAACTTCTACCATTCATGCTCTCCTGCGGGGGGGGGGGGGGGGGGGGGCGGGGACCCGGCAGTCATCTCTCTCGCTGACACGCACTTCCGCAGCTGTGGCCATGGGCCGTGTTTACCGTGGTAGTTCCCTCTGGTCTCTGAGCGTCGGCACTGTACTCCGGCAAGGCGCACTTGGGCGTCCGGAAGACGAGTACATGGGATGTAAGAATGTTTCAAACGATCCCACGCATCAAGCCACGAATGGATCATGTTTCTCAATACGTCTCAGCGGTTACTACTCTGTCGCGCAGCAGACTCTTTCCTCCCTCCTTCTTCGTCCTGGTGTAATTGAGGAAACCAGTCAACTTTGGAATTCTCTAGTACTTTAAAAAAAAAAAAAAGAAAATGCACTTGGCAGATTTGTAGTTGTCGGGAACTCTGTTACCGTGTCGGCATAAATTCACGTCGAAATCTGAAATTCCAACTTTCATTTCATGTTGTTGTTGTTGTGGTCTTCAGTCCTGAGACTGGTTTGATGCAGCTCTCCATGCTACTCTATCCTGTGCAAGCATCTTCATCTCCCAGTACCTACTGCAACCTACATCCTTCTGAATCTGCTTAGTGTATTGATCTCTTGGTCTCCCTCTACGATTTTTACCCTCCACGCTGCCCTCCAATGCTAAATTTGTGATCCCTTGATGCCTCAAAACATGTCCTACCAACCGATCCCTTCTTCTAGTCAAGTTGTGCCACAAACTTCTCTTCTCCCCAATCCTATTCAATACCTCCTCATTAGTTACGTGATCTACCCACCTTATCTTCAGCATTCTTCTGTAGCACCACATTTCGAAAGCTTCTATTCTCTTCTTGTCCAAACTAGTTATCGTCCATGTTTCACTTCCATACATGGCTACACTCCATACAAATACTTTCAGAAACGACTTCCTGACACTTAAATCTATACTCGATGTTAACAAATTTCTCTACTTCAGAAACGATTTCCTTGCCATTGCCAGTCTACATTTTATATCCTCTCTACTTCGACCATCATCAGTTATTTTACTCCCTAAATAGCAAAACTCCTTTACTACTTTAAGTGTCTCATTTCCTAATCTAATCCCCTCAGCATCACCCGATTTAATTTGACTACATTCCATTATCCTCGTTTTGCTTTTGTTGATGTTCATCTTATATCCTCTTTTCAAGACACTGTCCATTCCGTTCAACTGCTCTTCCAAGTCCTTTGCTGTCTCTGACAGAATTACAATGTCATCGGCGAACCTCAAAGTTTTTACTTCTTCTCCATGAATTTTAATACCTACTCCGAATTTTTCTTTTGTTTCCTTTACTGCTTGCTCTATATACAGATTGAATAACAGCGGGGAGAGGCTACAACCCTGTCTCACTCCCTTCCCAACCACTGCTTCCCTTTCATACCCCTCGACTCTTATAACTGCCATCTGGTTTCTGTACAAATTGTAAATAGCCTTTCGCTCCCTGTATTTTACCCCTGCCACCTTCAGAATTTGAAAGAGAGTGTTCCAGTTAACGTTGTCAAAAGCTTTCTCTAAGTCTACAAATGCTAGAAACGTAGGTTTGCCTTTTCTTAATCTAGCTTCTAAGATAAGTCGTAAGGTTAGTATTGCCTCACGTGTTCTAACATTTCTACGGAATCCAAACTGATCTTCCCCGAGGTCCGCTTCTACCAGTTTTTCCATTCGTCTGTAAAGAATTCGCGTTAGTATTTTGCAGCTGTGACTTATTAAACTGATAGTTCGGTAATTTTCACATCTGTCAACACCTGCTTTCTTTGGGATTGGAATTATTATATTCTTCTTGAAGTCTGTGGGTATTTCGCCTGTCTCATACATCTTGCTCACCAGATGATAGAGTTTTGTCATGACTGGCTCTCCCAAGGCCATCAGTAGTTCTGATGGAATGTTGTCTACTCCCGGGGCCTTGTTTTGACTCAGGTCTTTCAGTGCTCTGTCAAACTCTTCACGCAGTATCTTATCTCCCATTTCATCTACATCTTCTTCCATTTCCATAATATTGTCCTGAAGTACATCGCCCTTGTATAAACCCTCTATATACTCCTTCCACCTTTCTGCCTTCCCTTCTTTGCTTAGAACTGGGTAGCCATCTGAGCTCTTGATATTCATACAAGTGGTTCTCTTCTCTCCAAAGGTCTCTTTAATTTTCCTGTAGGCAGTATCTATCTTACCCCTAGTGAGACAAGCCTCTACATCCTTACATTTGTCCTCTAGCCATCCCTGCTTAGCCATTTTGCACTTTCTGTCGATCTCATTTTTGAGACGTTTGTATTCCCTTTTGCCTGCTTCATTTACTGCATTTTTATATTTTCTCCTTTCATCAATTAAATTCAATATTTCTTCTGTTACCCAAGGATTTCTACTAGCCCTCGTCTTTTTACCTACTTGATCCTCTGCTGCCTTCACTACTTCATCCCTCAGAGCTACCCATTCTTCTTCTACTGTGTTTCTTTCCCCCATTCCTGTCAATTGTTCCCTTATGCTCTCCCTGAAACTCTCTACAACCTCTGGTTCTTTCAGTTTATCCAGGTCCCATCTCCTTAAATTCCCACCTTTTTGCAGTTTCTTCAGTTTCAATCAGCAGTTCATAACCAATAGATTGTGGTCAGAATCCACATCTGCCCCTGGAAATGTCTTACAATTTAAAACCTGGTTCCTAAATCTCTGTCTTACCATTATATAATCTATCTGATACCTATTAGTATCTCCAGGATTCTTCCAGGTATACAACCTTCTTTTATGATTCTTGAACCAAGTGTTAGCTATGATTAAGTTATGCTCTGTGCAAAATTCTACAAGGCGGCTTCCTCTTTCATTTCTTCCCCCCCAATCCATATTCACCTACTATGTTTCCTTCTCTCCCTTTTCCTACTGACGAATTCCAGTCACCCATGACTATTAAATTTTCGTCTCCCTTCACTACCTGAATAATTTCTTTTATCTCGTCATACATTTCATCAATTTCTTCATCATCTGCAGAGCTAGTTGGCATATAAACTTGTACTACTGTAGTAGGCATGGGCTTTGTGTCTATCTTGGCCACAATAATGCGTTCACTATGCTGTTTGTAGTAGCTAACCCGCACTCCTATTTTTTTATTCATTATTAAACCTACTCCTGCATTACCCCTATTTGATTTTGTATTTATAACCCTGTAATCACCTGACCAAAAGTCTTGTTCCTCCTGCCACCGAACTTCACTAATTCCCACTATATCTAACTTTAACCTATCCATTTCCCTTTTTAAATTTTCTAACCTACCTGCCCGATTAAGGGATCTGACATTCCACGCTCCGATCCGTAGAATGCCAGTTTTCTTTCTCCTGATAACGACGTCCTCTTGAGTAGTCCCCGCCCGGAGATCCGAATGGGGGACTATTTTACCTCCGGAATATTTTACCCAAGAGGACGCCATCATCATTTAATCATACAGTAAAGCTGCATGTCCTCGGGAAAAATTACGGCTGTAGTTTCCCCTTGCTTTCAGCCGTTCGCAGTACCAGCACAGCAAGGCCGTTTTGGTTAATGTTACAAGGTCAGGTCAGTCAATCATCCAGACTGTTGCCCCTGCAACTACTGAAAAGGCTGCTGCCCCTCTTCAGGAACCACATGTTTGTCTGGCCTCTCAACAGATACCCCTCCGTTGTGGTTGCACCTACGGTACGGCCATCTGTATCGCTGAGGCACGCAAGCCTCCCCACCAACGGCAAGGTCCATGGTTCATACCTCACCGATTCCAGTCGTGACGTCAAATATTTGGATTATTTAATTTAATACATTTGGGTTATTTAACATAACACTGTTGTTCATGCCGCAAACTACTGTGCAGTGTCGACCTTTTTTTATTCCAAGTAGTTTTGGCGTGAAGCAAATTGTTTAAGCGCTATATTAACGATTTCATTAATATTTCTTCTGAAGCAACGTTTGTAACATCTTCAAGATGTGATATTCCGCACCAGTTTAATAGCTCCTAAAGCAGTTCGTGGAGGTGCACCACAAGGAAGTGCGCCAGGAAGGCTGGGACAGTTTAAAGCCCGTGGTGGAATGAAATATCCCATCCTAGTTCCTATGTCATCTGCAAAGAAAACTACAGCTCTTTCTGCCTCTCAGCCGGACGCTGTGGCCGAGCGGTATTAGGTGCTTCAGTCTGGAACCGCGCTGCTGCTACGGTCGCAGGTTCGAATTCTGCCTCGGGCATGCATATGTGTAATGTCCTTAGGTTAGTTAGGTTCAGGTAGTACTATGTCTAGGGGACTGATGACCTCAGATGTTAAGTCCCATAGTGCTTAGAGCCATTTGAGCCATTCTCTCTCTCTCTGTATTTGTATGAAACGATCTTTTTTTAAAGTGTATTTCGAATCAACCTGCTACTAGTTTTATAACATTGCCAATTTGTGTGTGTGTGAAATAGTTACCCCATCTTCCTTATATCCTGTACACCACGATCATGTGACTGGAAATAATTATTTATTAACTGCAGCAGTATTTCTGGGTCGATTCCCTGTCAAGCATTTGCTTTGGAAGGAAGGTGTCTCTTGTGTCCTTTCGTGGCCAAGAGGTTGGTTCACGCGTACAGACCACTTGAAATGGCGACAGGCAGCGACAGGAACTTCACGGGTATCAGTAACAAAGAGCTGCCCCACGTGACTTTTTTGTTCAGGGATTAGCGCTGTACTTCACGTAACTGTGGAGCTGCAAAAACCAACAGCAGTGCGGCGAGCCTGCTGCTGCTTCTACACTCCTGGAAATTGAAATAAGAACACCGTGAATTCATTGTCCCAGGAAGGGGAAACTTTATTGACACATTCCTGGGGTCAGATACATCACATGATCACACTGACAGAACCACAGGCACATAGACACAGGCAACAGAGCATGCACAATGTCGGCACTAGTACAGTGTATATGCACCTTTCGCAGCAATGCAGGCTGCTATTCTCCCATGGAGACGATCGTAGAGATGCTGGATGTAGTCCTGTGGAACGGCTTGCCATGCCATTTCCACCTGGCGCCTCAGTTGGACCAGCGTTCGTGCTGGACGTGCAGACCGCGTGAGACGTCGCTTCATCCAGTCCCAAACATGCTCAATGGGGGACAGATCCGGAGATCTTGCTGGCCAGGGTAGTTGACTTACACGTTCTAGAGCACGTTGGGTGGCACGGGATACATGCGGACGTGCATTGTCCTGTTGGAACAGCAAGTTCCCTTGCCGGTCTAGGAATGGTAGAACGATGGGTTCGATGACGGTTTGGATGTACCGTGCACTATTCAGTGTCCCCTCGACGATCACCAGTGGTGTACGGCCAGTGTAGGAGATCTCTCCCCACACCATGATGCCGGGTGTTGGCCCTGTGTGCCTCGGTCGTATGCAGTCCTGATTGTGGCGCTCACCTGCACGGCGCCAAACACGCATACGACCATCATTGGCACCAAGGCAGAAGCGACTCTCATCGCTGAAGACGACACGTCTCCATTCGTCCCTCCATTCACGCCTGTCGCGACACCACTGGAGGCGGGCTGCACGATGTTGGGGCGTGAGCGGAAGACGGCCTAACGGTGTGCGGGACCGTAGCCCAGCTTCATGGAGACGGTTGCGAATGGTCCTCGCCGATACCCCAGGAGCAACAGTGTCCCTAATTTGCTGGGAAGTGGCGGTGCGGTCCCCTACGGCACTGCGTAGTATCCTACGGTCTTGGCGTGCATCCGTGCGTCGCTGCGGTCCGGTCCCAGGCCGACGGGCACGTGCACCTTCCGCCGACCACTGGCGACAACATGGATGTACTGTGGAGACCTCACGCCCCACGTGTTGAGCAATTCGGCGGTACGTCCACCCGGCCTCCCGCATGCCCACTATACGCCCTCGCTCAAAGTCCGTCAACTGCACATACGGTTCACGTCCACGCTGTCGCGGCATGCTACCAGTGTTAAAGACTGCGATGGAGCTCCGTATGCCACGGCAAACTGGCTGACACTGACGGCGGCGGTGCACAAATGCTGCGCAGCTAGCGCCATTCGACGGCCAACACCGCGGTTCCTGGTGTGTCCGCTGTGCCGTGCGTGTGATCATTGCTTGTACAGCCCTCTCGCAGTGTCCGGAGCAAGTATGGTGGGTCTGACACACCGGTGTCAATGTGTTCTTTTTTCCATTTCCAGGAGTGTAAGTCCCTCCGGAGCGCCACGACTCTAGGCAGCCTGCGCAGGCGGCGAGGCGTGAGAAGGTTTTTCAGATATGTTTAAGCTGTCTGTGACAGCATAGTTATGTGTTTCCTTAAGCGATCGGAATGAAAAAATGCCGCAATTGCTTAAATATTCCACACACAGCGATCGATTCCTTTACAGATTCATTAAATACATTATACTCCAAATACCACCTTGTACCCTGTTAATTTTTTTAAATAAACAATATCCACACATTGTATAAATTGTTTAAACAACATTCCATACAATGCATTCGATCAATCAATATTTTCAGTAAGGGGAAAGGGTTAAAGGAAAACAGAGATATCGATTTAATTAATTAATTAATTAATCACTCAATGAAATTGATACAGTGGTAAGGGGGCTATCCACATAACCTGAAGCAGCTCCTGAATACCGAAAGTGACACAACTGAGTTATGTTTAGACAAATTTTACTGTGGCAGTCCTAGAGTCTTAGGTCTCTCGTATGAGAACTCACACCAGCTGGAACTGATGACGAATTCTTGAGTGGGATACGTTTGTGATGTACGCTGTTTTGACCACAGCACTCCTGCCTACGAACAATTATCACGGCTACATTCCGGCAAGGGCAGAAATTATCATATCCTGCATTTGCTCTATCGTTCTCTCAATCATTGCACTCCCTCTTATTTATCAACAACTCTTACACTACTGTCTGAACAGCACAGCAGAAATACGCATTCTGAACAAAGTAAAATCCTCTCTGCACCACTGCACAATAATTCCACGTTCTCTAAATCAGTTTCTGCATCAGCCATTGTCACTTTCATTTCAGTCTTATCCTCTTACATTATCCCTTCCATTTCTTGTAATAATAAACGAGGCTTCACAAGTGTGAGCTAATCAATATCGTTCTTAGCTAATCAATATCATTTTTAATGCCTCTACTATTTCATTACTAACACTAATGTTACTTTTATTATTATTTTTGCCAGTCATTAATTAGTTTATTTCCTAACAGTCATTGTCATTTTTATTTCAATCTTTTCCTCTTCAATTATCCCTTCCACTTCTTATAATACCAAACAAGGCTTTACATTGTTAAACTAATCAGTATTATTCTTAACTAAACATTATCATTAAATGCCAAATATTAAACTTGTTGTTTCATTTAAACATTATCATTTTAATGCGTTTATTTTTATTAACACTAGTGTTATTATTATTATTATTATTAGTGCCACCCCTTATTTTTATTGATAATGCAATTATTCTTCTTCTAATTCTTATGTAATATTCTTTTGGTTTATGTTGTTCCTGGTCAGATAGAAAAGAGGTTCTTAAGGCCCCAGTATGGTCAGGCTAAATAAGCAATTAACAAATAAATAAGTAAAAAAATGTTTCCTAGTATCTTTCTCTTGCGAGGTAAATTAGCTTAATGACCACAGGTGGTGGGACCGTGTGCTGCTATGCACATTGGGAATATTTTAACTAACAAAGTGGAGAGTACTCTTCAACTTCAATAATCATTTAACACGTGCAAAATCCTGCCTCTATGGTTCCGTAGGGGAAACATATCTATCTTCACATTAATTCTCACTATTCAGCGAGGATTAGGCTGACTAGGAACGCAACATGGACGCTCTTGTATTCACACACAAAGATTCAAACATCCACAGCAAGACGGAGTGGAAAATTCACTGTTTCCTAGTGAAGACTGTCCTATGAAAAGTGCTTCTTGACTCACAGCGAGAAGAAGCGCGAAACTTAATCTGAGATCACGTTGTATGAGATGAATTGTGGCCGAAGAAACAACAAAGTTAGCCCCCTCTGAATCTAGTTAAACGTCAGCGACATTATGACTCGAGAAATCAACAATGCTTCTGACAGATTTAAAAGTTTTGAAAGTTCCTAACATGAAAAACTTAACTAACACCATCCAAAATCACTTACCAAATTCGCGCGTAAGCGGCACATCATACTCACCAGGCAACAGTACACCAAGTGCCTTACTCTGCACAAAATCCAACTTACCTCGCCTCCGTGCACAAAGACAGAAAAAAAAAAAAAATGGAGCGGGTGAATTCACCATTCGACAAGGTGAATTCTTCAGTTGTACCAGTTAGTAAGAGAGACAACACCTGATCCCTTTGCTCAATATTTTCCATCGGTTAAACGCCTAAAATGTGAACAAGTGGTTGCCTAGCGCGTGAATCTGAAGGAAACAGTCACAAGTCTTGCGTTAAAAAATGCCAACCACATTATCGACCCACCAATCTGGCGCTCCAAGGCAACATCGAAAAATTATATTCATTGCCATTCCCAAGCCCTGCTACAAAACTGAACCGACAAAGTCCTTCTGAATTACTGACGTGCATGCTATTGCAATTACACCAACATTCATACAAATTAGCGATCATCTATGAAGAGGAAACGTAGTAAAAATTACGTGGTGTGCAGAATATCACACTTAATAAAAATCGGTCAGTTCGGTTCCTAGAGTGATCTCCCACTCCCCCCCCCCCCCTCCTCCCGCCTGGAATGGTACAAATATGAGAAAAAAGACAGGCATTCTAGAACTTGATAAAACTACATCACTGGCATCTTTTAGCCTAAATCTAAGATGGTAATGGTGGGAAATTCAAAATTATGTAAAATGCGGGTGGATAGAATTTTAAAAATTCAGGGTGTCAGAACAAGCCAAACTGACCTACATTTAAAATGCCGGAAAAAACCAAGATGGGGGAACTAGCCCAATTATACATTGTAACGCCTGTGACGACACAATCAAGGTGTATCCGAATGACGTGCGTTATTTATCATAAATATGAAAACATAGTGACAATGCTGTAGTATTTCCACATCTGTATTGTTTATCAAAAATATATAAGCTTCACCTGAATTGCATTAATTGGCATCATGGTCAAAAGCATCCAAAGGATATGAATTATTTATCAAAATGCGAAAATGGTGTCACTTATAGTATCTCCACATCTTTATTATTTATCGAAATACGGAAACTCCATCAGCAACACCAAATATGTATGTCAAGTATAGATGAGACCTCAAATACCCATACATCGGGATTGGAACTGATGGAAGCTGTTCCCACATCTGGATCCAGTGACAGACTAGTCCAAAAAGTGGAGAGTGTCAGGGGGACGTTGGAACAAATACAGAGATCAAATTTAATAGGATATTTCCTCCATTCTAACCAGCATCGATTTTGGAAGTACACATTAGATTAGATTAGATTAGATTAGTTTTTCATTCCATAGATCCGTGCTGAGGAGATCCTCGTGGATGTAGAACATATCAATTTTTTAAAAAAATTTTAAGCTAAAATAACAATACTAATAGTATGAGTATATACAATACATCATTTGTTTCTATTAAAAAATTCGTCAGTGGAGTAGAAGGAGTTGGCCACTAGCAAGTCTTTCAGGCTCCTTTTAAACTGATCCCTATTTGTAACTAAATTTTTTATCTATGGCAAATTATCTTTGGCAAATTATTAAAGATGAGTGTTCCTGAGTAGTGGACCCTTTTTGAACTAAAGTAAGTGCTTTTAAGTTCTTGTGCAGATCATTTTTGTTCCTGGTATTGTATGTATGAACTGAGCTGTTTGTTGGAAAAAGAGAAATATTATTTAGGACGAATTTCATTAAGGAGTAAATATACTGAGAGGCAGTAGTTAGTGTACCCAGTTCTTTGAAGAGGTTTCTACAGGACGTCCGTAAATTTACTCGACAAATAGTACGTACTACACGCTTTTGGAGTCTGAAAACTTTTGTTTGACTTGAAGAGTTACCCCAAAATATTATACCATATGACATTATGGAATGAAAGAAGGCAAAGTATGCAAGATTTTTCATTTTTATGTCGCATATGTCTGCTAACACTCGAATTGCAAATGCAGATTTGTTAAGGCGTTTCTGCAGTTCTGTGGTGTCCTCCACCCAACTGAATTTATTATCAAGTTGTAATCCCAGGAATTTAAGACTGTCAACCTCTTCTATCTTCTCTTCTTCATACTTTATGCATATGCTGTGTGGAAACCTCTTACAGGTTCTGAATTGCATATTGTGAGTCATTTTGAAGTTTAATGCCAGTGAGTTGGCTTTAAACCATTTATTATATCCATGAAGATATCATAGCAGATCTTTCTAGAACTACGCTCGACATACTATTTATTGCAATACTTGTGTCATCTGCAAACAAAACGGACTCTGCTTCTGGCAGTGTAACTGATGAGAGATCATTAATGTACACAAGAAAAAGCAATGGCCCTAAGAAAGATCCCTGTGGGACACCACATGTAATTTCTTCCCATTCTGATGATGACTGATGACTTAATTCACTAGTCCCTTGCAATGACACCCTCTCCTTCCTGTTAGTGAGGTATGACTTGAACCATTTTGCAGCACTGCCCATGACACCATAGAATTCTAATTTATTTAAAAGGGTGTTGTGGTTCACACAGTCAAATGCCTTTGACAAATCACAGAAAATACCTGCTGCTTGAAATTTGTTATTTAATGAATTAAGGACATTTTCATTGTAGGTGTAAATAGCCTTCTCGATATCAGAACCCTTCAGAAATCCAGATTCTGTTCTTGATAATATGTTATTTGTGGTCAGATGGTTGAGAAGCTGCCTGTACAATACTTTTTCTAAAATTTTGAAAATGCTGGCAAAAGTGAAATCGGTCTGTAGTTTGATGGTATCTCTTTATCGCCTTTCTTGAATAGAGGCTTAACATCTGTGTATTTTAGCCAGTCAGGAAATGTCTGAGTTATAATTGACTGGTTACACAAGTAACTTAGAATTGTATTAAACTCACAAGAACATGCCTTAATTAACTTTGTTGATATTTCATCGTAACCACTAGAATGCTTTGGTTTTAAAGATTTTATTATGGAAGTTATTTCTTTTGGTGAAGTGAGTGACATATTCATATACCTGAAGCTATTTGTAAAGGCTAGTTTCAGATATTCAAGGGCATTATTTACTGATCCTGACAATCCCATTCTATCAGTAACGAATATAAAGTACTTGTTAAATAGATTTGCCACACTATGCCCATCGGTTACTAATATGTCATCTACCCTTAATGCTATTTGCTCCTGTTCCTTTCTGGTTCTACCAGTCTCCTCATTCACTATATCCCATATTGTTTTTATTTTGTTCCCTGACATTGCTATCTTCTTCTCGTAGTACATTTGTTTAGATGTCTGAATTACTTTTTTTAATATTTTGCAGTATTCCTTGCATTTAGCTAAATTATAGCATTGGAACTATTCTTGGTCGACAGATACATTTTCCTTTCTGTCTTACAGGAAATCTTTATTCCTTGTGTAATCCATGGTTTTATTATAGACTTCTGTTTAATTTGAGTAACTTTTAGAGGAAAACGGTTTTCAAACATGGTACTTACATTGTTCATGAATGTGTTGTATTTTTCATTAATGTCATGAGTACTATAAACATCTTTCTAGTTCATATCTTTGAGCAGTTTTCTAAAACACTCAATTTTTGGTTGATTGACTACTCTCCTGTACTCAGATTTAGCAGTCTTCATAATCCGCTTAGAATTTACATCTAAAACAAGGAGCTGCATGACATGATCTGATAGTCCATTTATTACAGGTTTTATGATATGATTTTTGTTCCTTTGATTTGTCTATAAAAATGTTATCAATGGCATGTGAAACCCAAATCGACCTTTTCTCGTACGACATCCTGAAAGTCATGGAAGCATGTAGTAAGGAAGATACAGCGTTTCTTGACTTCCGAAAGGTATTTTATTCAGTACCACACATTCGATTATTATCGAAAGTACGATCGTAAGAGGTATCAAGCGAGATTCGTGACTTTACAGGAGATTGCTTCGTGGAGGGGTGACAGCATTTTATCTTGGACGGACGCTTATCGACAGACGTGGAACTAGCTCGAAGTGTTCCCGAAGGATGTGTGTTGGAACCCTCGGTCTTCGTATTGTAGATTAATGACCGTGCAGACAGTATTAATAGTATCCTAAGAATTTAAGCAGATTATGCGGTTTCTCTAAGGAACCACTGCCTGAAAAAAAAGCTGCAGAAAATGTTGTTAGACCTTGATGAGATTTCAGAGTCGTGCTAAGGCTCTCTACATGCTTCAAATGTTCAGAAATTAAAATTTTCCAGCGGAAAAAAACTTAATATTCTATGACTGCAACGCCACTGAGTCACATTTTGAATAGGTCAACTCATACAAGTAATTGGGTGTAACAGTTTGGACGGGTATGAACTGGAACGATCACATGCGCTCAGTCTTAGATGTATCGGGTGGCAGATAGCTGTTTTCTTATAGAGTGCTAGGGAAATGCAATCAGTTTACAAAGGAAATTCCATACAAAACACTTGTGCGACCAGTCCTAGAACATCGTTCAAGTGTGTGAGAGCCGTATCAGATAGGACATGCGGTGGATACTGAATGTTTTCAAAGAGGGACCGCACGAATATTCGCAGGGTTTTCTGGCTCTTGAGAGGATGCCCCAGAGATGCTGAAAGAATGAACTGGCAGAACCTTGAGGCAGTTCACCCTTTGAAAACTTACTTGGAAAATTTCTGGAACAACTTTTAGTGAGGATTCTAGGAACAAACTACAACTCCCTACGTATCACTTCCACAGGGACAGCAAAAGCAGGTATACACTGATTATAGAGCGCACTCCATGTTTGATTGGAACGGGAAAAAGCCCTAACAACTGGTGGAATGGTAAATAACCTTCGTAATGAACTACGCAGTGGTTAGCAGAGTATAAATGCAGATGTAGGTACAGATGTATAGCCGACGATCATTTTTCTGAAATTTCCCTCCATCGGCGATCTGTTTCTTTCCATCGGGATCTGGTGGAATAGATTCAATTTTCGTTCCATAAACTGGAAGATATGATGCCTTTGTAGATTTGAAAATTTCCAGAAAAAGAAATAAATAGAATACGTGTTTGAAACAAGAACAGACATGGTTAGATTCAACCGTTATTCTACAGATATAAAACGGTTTGTTCGTAAAGGATGTGAAACAAGTCGAGTATATGCGACTCTACGGAGACTATCTTAAACCCTATCAGCCTCTCCCTTCTAATCGCTTCCGAATGTTTCCATCACGGAATGGCTCCTGATCATGATAGCTCTCTTCGTTCCACTTCATACAGATTGCGTATGTCAAAGAAAATGATACACACATTTTTCAGTGACGTCACTTTCAACAATGCATTCGGGCACAAAACCAACCGAGTCGTTGCGTAGCATCAGTCTCATTGACAAACCTTTCGAAGAAAGAGTCGATTTCGAAGTGCGCTTTCTAGGAAGTCTATTTCGCATCCTTCGGGCCGTGAGAAGAAGTGAGGAGGTAGGTGGTCATCGAGTTTTACATTGTTCTATAGTAGCAGACTCCAGAACAGAGACTAGTCTTTTGTGCAGACTAGCCAAGTAATATAACGATGGAAGTCGAGAGCAAGAGAACGTCATCTTCATTTTTCGAAGCACTTGCTACGTAACTGTAGTTACCATTTGTCGTCTTCTGGATCGTGGAAGCGTCTGTCCCATTCGAAGTTAGGTCCTATTTACCCAAACACACGTTTTCTTCTGTTGCACCTGATGACGAGAAAAAATTATTCTAATTGTAATTATGACCACCACAAACGCTCCACATCAAGTTAAGTGCTACTAGTTTTCAATGTCCAGTGTGTGAATGAACCCACGGCGTAGCAGTCACTACTATTTACCAATTGTTTTCAGAAAAGTCAGTGTCGTTGTGTTCATTTACGTGAAACTAATTAATCTGTTTCAAAAGTATATGTACCCACAAATGAAAAGTCAGACTTTTAACTTATTTTCCGTCTCGTTTAGTAATATTTTAGTCCCACTATAATCAATTATCACAGAAAGACTGTCTCACTTTCGGATGGCGTGTCATTATTTCAAATACTATCAAAGATAAGTAGTTAAGAACGTGTAAAGCAGTCAGGTAGTAATTAATCTATCTCGGCAAACAAGCAAAATAGGAAAACAAAATTGTTCATTTTGTTAAAAAATTCTCCCGTGTACGATTAGTAAATAGAGATTCAGATAAAACTGACGTCTGCCTTTGGTGTTGACGCCAATAACACAGTTTACACCGAGGTGATGAATGTCGTGGCATACATTAATATCGTGTCGGACCTCCTTTTACCCGGCGGAGGGTAGCAACTCGACATAGCATGGAGTCGGCTACTCGTTCAAAGTCCCCTACAGAAATACTGAGCCACGGTGCCTCTATAGCCGTTCATAATTGCGAAAATGTTGCCGGTGCAGGATTTTGCGCACGCATTGACCGTTCAGTTGTGTCCCATAAATGTTAGATGGCATTCATGCCGGGCGATCTGGGTGGCCAAATCAGTGGCTCTATCTGTCCAGGCTATTCCACAAACCTATCACGAGCAATTGTGGCTCGGTGACATGGCGCATTGTCATCTATAAAAATTCTGTCCTTCTTTGCGAACATGAAGTCCATGAATGGCTGCAAATTGTCTCCCAGTAGCCGAACATAACCATTTCCAGGCAATGATAGGTTCAGTTGGACCAGAGGACCCTGTCCATGCCGGCCGCGGTGGTCTAGCGGTTCTGGCGCTGCAGTCCGGAGCCGCGGGACTGCTACGGTCGCAGGTTCGAATCCTGCCTCGGGCATGGGTGTGTGTGATGTCCTTAGGTTAGTTAGGTTTAAGTAGTTCTAAGTTCTAGGGGACTTATGACCTAAGATGTTGAGTCCCATAGTGCTCAGAGCCATTTGAACCATTTGAACCCTGTCCATTCCATGTAGAACAACCCACACGATTATGGGACCACCACAAGCAACACAACGCCTTGTCATCAACTTGCGTACCCGGCTCCCTGGGGTCTGTGTCACACTTTTACCAACTGAAATTGGGACTCTTCCGACCCGGCCAGGGTTTTCAAGTCGTGTAGGGTCCAACGCGATCGGCTGTCTGCTGCCACAGTCAATTAAAGCCAAATTTCGCCGCACTGTCCTAACGGGTGCGTTCGTCGGACATGCCACGTACATTTCTGCGAATATTTCACGCAGTACTGCTTGTCTGTTGGCACTGGCAAATCTGCGCCAGTGCCGCTTATCTGCGTTGTGTGTGATGAGAGGTATTGCCTGAAATTTGGTATTCTCGACACACTCTTGACACTGTGGATCTCAGAATAATGAATTCGCTAACGATTTCCGAAATGTAATGTCCTACGCGTCCAGCTCCAAGTAACATTCCGCAATCAAAGTCTTTTAGTTTCCATCGTGGGCCATAATCACGTCGGAAACCTTTTCTCATAAACTTTATACTTATATGGATATGGTGTCTGTTCTTTCGGACGTGTCCGAAAGAAAAGACACCATATCCATATAAGTATACAGTTCTGGCAATACCGGCCGTGCCCTTCCTCTTCCGTGCGGATGCGCTCATATTACCCGAACTCTTACGGGACTTGGTAAGAATGTCTTCCACGAGTAATGAGTGTGTTGGGTAAGGAGACTACGAATGTAGTGTTGGACATGTAAGGTCAGAATGTGGGTCTCACGGGAGGCGTGCACGAGATAGTCCCTGCAGTCGCACTATCCTCTGTGCCCTCGGTGGCTCAACTGGATAGAGCGTCTGCCATGTAAGCAGGATATCCCGGGTTCGAGTCCCGGCCGGAGCACAGATTTTTCACCTGTTCTCGTTGATATACATCAACGCCCGTCAGCAGCTGAAGGTATTAATATATAATTCTATTTTCACGTGAATGACCTGAGTACAAGTGACAGCTTTCCCGGTACACTGCCCTTTTGTACCTCGTGGGCTTGACCCTACCGCCATCTGTATATGTGCATATCGGTTTCCCACGACCTTTGTCACCTCAATGTTTACTGTCACGAAAAGATAAATCTTTGTTACATGAAGACTATCTGCAAACTCTGGTTGCCAGAAATCAAAAACTTTATGCGAAATGGAATACAACCAGGGCTTAAAGGAGCTGCGATTGATGTACTGTAAGGTAATGTACATGTGCGTCAGTGAAAAAGACAAATAAAAAGGTGTTAGCATGTGGACGTAATGTGCTGTTCCAGTCTCTTCTGTACCTAAGGTCCATCACCGTTCCCTTTGGATCCCTACGTAATTCGGTGCTCTCCGATACACACGATCGAACAGCGGAGGAGTGGTACTCGAGCGTCAACTTTAGGTTACAATATCTCCGGATGTAATTAACATTTTACAATGCAACAAACGGCACTGATTACGTATTTGTTTATATGTTTAGATGTGCTAACAAAACTAACGGGGTTCCATTTAAAAAAAACGTAAGTTTGTGTTAAAAAACATGCTTCCGTGCATTTTTTTATGGTTTATATTAACCAATTACACAAGCCCCTCTCCTCACGTTCGGTCTGCGGAATCGATTCGTCAGTATTTGATGTGGTTTACGAAATATATCCAGCGGTAATGTTAGGTGACTCACCCTATATATATATATATATATATATATATATATATGCTGTTTTTAGTTTAATTGTGTATCGCTATGTGTTAAATGTGTTTAATGAAATAACTTACTGCATTACATAAAAAATATTCTTCAAATACGACACGTGCACTTGAAAAACTCTGTGATTGTCTGCTAATGTAAAATAATCTATAAAAATGCTAATGTTCATTTGTTTCCATTCTTAAATCTTCGAAATTAGTTCACCAGTTGCTTTCATTTGACAGAATGTTGCCATCGAATTCGCGCATGTGTTTATACGCAGCAATGACGATACGACTGCGAAAAGTTATAATAGAGTATTTGACTGTGTTCATGAAATCATCTTATATTGTCAATTACGTCATTTTATGCTCATAATAAGCTGTTTTCCTCATGAATGTAAATATTAACAATTAACAATAAGAAAAGATCGGTCACGCACCGGTGGGGGGGGGGGGGGGCGGCAATTGCCCCCTTTGCTCCCCCCCCCCCCCCCCCCTTGGATCCAACCCCTGATCATGACAACGCCTAATGTCACACGGCCACTTCCGTCACGGAATTTTTGACCTCAAAAGGCGTTCCTGTTGTTCCACAGTCCCCTTGTTCACCTGATGAGAGTGCTTGTGACTTTTTACTTTTCCCGGAAAGTCTTATAAAGGACGTCATTTTGGGACTCTGGAGAACATTCAAAAGAATTTGGCCGACAAGCTGAAGCATTTCAGAGCAGCTACCAAGATCGTGAACTACGAGTGCGTAGTTGCTGAAGGGAACCACTTTGAATCGGACAATACTATTGTTTGTAAAAAAAATAAAAACTTTAGTTGATAAAATTCAGTCTCAGTACTTTTCTCGCATACCTAGTATATCTAAAGCATTATCTGAACCTGGCGCTTTTTTGCTGATATTCGTTTTTTCCGTTTGTGAGCTTTGTACTTAGTAATTTAATGTTCTGGTATATGGATGTTTGCATTGTATGGTTTTCTTTGATGGATTGTATGAGCAGATACAGTGAGGGAAGTAATTCCGAAAGACTGGTCACTGTTCACTACAGCACATTGAGTTCCTACTAGATTCCAGCATCGCACACCTATTTCAAGTATTAAATCTACATATAAATCTATAGTCCGCAAGACATCTTACGATGTGGCGGAGAATACTTTGTGTACTACCCTCACGTCCCTCTTTTTCCTGTTCTAGCCGCGAATATTTCGAGGGAAGAACGATTTCTGGTAAGTCTCCGTGTGGGTTTGAATCTCTCTAGTTTTACCTCCGTTATCTTTTCGCGAGATGTACGCCGGAGCAAGAAATGCATTGGCTGACTCTTGTAGAAACGCACGCACTCGTAACTTTAACATTAAAGCGCGCCGTGATGCAGAACGCCTCTCGTGTAGCTTGTGCCACTGTAGTTGGCTGAGCATCTCCATGACGATTTCGTGCTTACTAAATGAACCTGTAACGAAAGACGCTGCTCTTCTTTGGATCTTTTCTATCATTGCTGTCCGATACGGGTCCCATACTGACGAGCAATATTGAAATATTGGTCGATCAAGGGTTTTGGGATGTACTTCCTTTGTGGGTTGACCCACTTTATGAATATTTTTCCAATTTATCTTAGACATCTGTCTTACCAGCAATTACTTTTGTTTGTCCGCTCCACTTAAAACCGCTCCGTGCACATACATAAGTAACTGACACACAATTTCCCGTCGTGTAATAACGCAATAATAGTTGTTTCTGCCTGGTTATTGTGATATTCGCTATTTTTGACTTCATTAAGACAGCAAATACGAGTAGTTAATACTTTCAGCCAGAAGGCAAATACTTGTTTATAAATAATGATTAATGTATAATAAGGCGTCGCATAGCGACGGTGGAATTTTCTAATGATTTAATTCGTCGTCTTTGGGCGGCAATAAAAACAGAAAAATACGGATAGATATACGATCCTTCACTATTTTGTTCGCTGGAGAACAAATGAAGCCTTGGGCGCTAAAAGACTTGTACTGTTTCTCTCAAGTAAGACGGACGCAGGTTTGTGGCAGTCTGATCTAATTTTTACTAAATGTATAAAAACGTGTTATGTCTAAGTTTGAGTGAAGTGTAAAGAACTGTTATAACTTACCGTGACGAAGCACGAGCGACTCAAAGAAGACAATGGCTATATAAAAGAGCGCTCAATGGACATGATACGGACATAAAAATCTACCGTCGTTGTAGTACTAAGCTTAAGGTACGATATATGTTTTAGTTATAATAAATATTTGTTCTGGGAATACTGAATCATTTAGCAGTGCTCATTCCTATTATCTCCTCAGTATTATTTTCATTTTAATTATGCATTTTGCTAATATTACAGACACCAAGATCAGCAGTCCAATGTGCGTGTTACATTGATAAAAAGAAAACTGTTTTATCGTCTTCTTGCATCAGCTTTAATATTGAATTTCCCTTTTGTGTGATGTTACAGTTGTTTTTGCGCCCTTAAGAACTTTCTGGTCCCTTAGGAAATTGTTTTGTCATAACAATAACTTCACAACCGGGTATGATCGTATCTACGATCATGAAGTAATTAAAAAGACGTAACGCAATTACTTAATCAATAGCACGCTAGTTGTGACTGCCTCAAGCCACGCGAAACAGCAAGTAAAAAAACTATTCACATCTCATAATGCAATATTTTATGACAATGGTCAATCCATGATTCTTACGCCAATTGTGATTGATAAAACAGTAAGCTAAATCTCAATTTCCAACTTTCCATTGAATAACAACATCACTTTTATTTTTTAACATCACACTTGGCGCCCGACGTGGGACTCGACCAAAAATTAGTTCAAATTCTTGGAAAATTTTCTATGTGCTTGTGTTAATAAATGTTCTGTCGTTTCATGTACACATCATCTCTGTGAGAATGACGGAAAATATGCTGGACAATAACGCAGTTTAATTATCGAGAGAAAGGAAAAGAAAAGAGACGCGAAACTGCAAGTAAAAACTATTCACATCTCATAATGCAATATTTTATGACAATGGTCAATCCATGATGCTTACGCCAATTGTGATTGATAAAACAGTAAGCTAAATCTCAATTTCCAACTTTCCATTGAATAACAACGTCACTTTTATTTTGTAACATCACATTATGTGCAACGCGTTATATCTGTATATGTCGAGGTTCAATTGCCACTCCCTGCACAAAGTGTCGATCCTCTGCATTTCACCACAATGTATTAGTGTTGCGACTTCTCTGTATACTACAGAATTACCCTCAAAAGCCTCTTGGGACTTTCGACGCTACCCACTTCGTCATTTATATATTTTGTAAAACTATTGGTCCTACTATAACACGAACTTGGGGTACTCTTGAAGTTACTTTTGCGTCTGAAGGTTTTTCCTCCTTTGATAATGACATGTCGTGTTCACTGTGTCAGAAACTTTTCAATCCAATCACACAACTCGTCTGATATTCCGTACGCTCTAGTGTTGTTCATAAGGCAGCAGTGAAGTATTACATCGAAGCACTTCCGGAATTCAATGAACACAGCTTCAGTCTGAATGTCTATATCTGCTGCTTTCTCGATCTCGTGGACGAACAGCGCGAGCATGGTCTTCCGCGATCGGTATTTTCGGAATTGCTGCCGAATAGGTTTTCGGTTTCGAGTAGTGTCATAATACACGAGAATAAAAAAAATGTTCCAAAAATCGACAGCTGGCCGCAGTTAGAGATATAGGGTTATTGTTTCGTGCGTCTGTTCGTCGATCTTTCTTCAAAACGGACGTGACCTGCGCTTTTTTTTTCAGATTATTATGAAGACTTCGCTCCTCAAATGTTTCAAATGTCTATGAGCTCTATGGGACTTAACATCTGAGGTCATGAGTCCCTTAGAACTTGGAACTACTTAAACCTAACTAACCTAAGGACATCAGACACATCCATGCCCGTGGCAGGATTCGAACCTGCGACAGTAGCGGTCGCGCGGTTCCAGACTGCAGCGCCTAGAACCCCTCGGCCACAACGGCCGACACTTCGCTCCTCCAGCGACATGCAGAATACTGATACTGGAAGAGGGGAAGTTCTTTCGTATGCTCTATGTAGAATCGTGTAAATGTCCTGTCAGGTTCAGTGACATTTCCTCTGTTGAGCGATAACAGTTCATTTTCTATCCAACGAATTATTTCGACACCTGTCATTCTAACGTTCTTGCGACGATTCAAACGAGATACTACTGTGCGATCGAAACTGTTTGGGGAAAAGATTTTTAGTATTTTGGCCTTATCTTTGTCATATTTAGTTTCGGTGCCATTTCGGTCACAGGATGTCTGTATGGTTGGCTTAGATTGGTTCACTCATTTAACATTAGATCGAAATTTCTTAGGAACTGCTGTCAAATCGGTTAATAGAAATTTACTTTAGAATTCGTTGAATGTGCCGCTAATAGTCCTTGTCTTGGTACAGTCTTTTTTTTGTGAGTCTTTGGCTGTATTTAAATTTGCAGTGAAGGTCTCTTTGTAGGTCTCTTCCCAATTTTTGCAAGTTCTATTAATTCAGCTTGATAGATTAAATGTCCAGTGCGTAGTAGGTTCAAAATGGTTCAAATGGCTCTGAGCACTATGGGACTCAACTGCTGAGGTCATTAGTCCCCTAGAACTTAGAACTAGTTAAACCTAACTAACCTAAGGACATCACAAACATCCATGCCCGAGGCAGGATTCGAACCTGCGACCGTAGCGGTCTTGCGGTTCCAGACTGCAGCGCCTTGAACCGCACGGCCAATTCGGCCGGCAGTAGGTATCATTTACGTTTTAGTCTGTCTTTATCCTGTCTTTTATTCTCAACAATTGCTTCCTTGTTGCCAGTATTTTGTTTATTAATTGTTAGTCACTGTTGAGGTTAGTTTAACATAGTTTCTGTTTTGTAACATAGAAATCCTTAATGATTAATTCTGTCATGGTTCTTGACAAGTACTTGAGTGTGTCACATATGGCGTAAAGTACGATACAAGAATGAACCATTGGTTTAAGTAGATCCCCTTGTCAATAAAACGGCCTTCATGTGATTATTTTCGCTGCACCAAAGCTGCACTTACTAAATACTTCTTGATCTACATTTGCAGATGTTTTCGCGAATCAAGTCGCGGTTCAGTTCTCCGCCTGCCAGTCAGGGGGGACCCAGGCTGACAGATCTGCCGCCAACACCTGCGCCTCTACGCCGCCTTCGGCCACCTCGACCAAAAGCTAACGAGAAGAAGGCGGAATCCACCATCAATGAAAGCGAAGAGGCCGCTACTGACAAACCAAAGCTTCAACCAATTCATGTAAGCACCAAAGCCCCCTCTCTAGAACATCAGAGAATAAATACTGCCAGAGTGTTCCAAGAGCAAAAACAGAAATGAATTCTAATGATGTTTAGCAGTTGCGATTATTGACATGGTAAATTTTTTCTTACAGTTTGGTCCGAGACCAAGAATTGTGCATTTTGACCTGTCTGATGTCGAAGATGAAGAGGAGGTAGTCTCTGGCTCTTACTATCCGCCTGGAGTTCCAGTTCCACCCAGTCGTCTGCAGATTTTTGCCAACAGACGACGCAGACGGAAAATCATCCGGGAGCCACCGGCGCCTGAAGTGCAGATTGCGATGGCAAAACTACGAGCAGAGATACAAGCAGTGGTATGTTGCCCCTGTAGCTGTTACAAGTACAGCATCATATTAGAAATAATCGTTTTTTACCGGGTGATCAAAAAGTCAGTATAAATTTGAAAACTGAATAAATCACGGAATAATGTAGATAGAGAGGTACAAATTGACACACATGCTTGGAATGACATGGGGTTTTATTAGAAACAAAAAAATACAAAAGTTCAAAAAATGTCCGACAGATGGCGCTTCATCTGATCAGAATAGCAATAATTGGCATAACAAAGTAAGACAAAGCAAATATGATGTTCTTTAGAGGAAATGCTCAATATGTCCACCATCATTCCTCAACAATAGCTGTAGTCGAGGAATAATGTGAACAGCACTGTAAAGCATGTCAGGAGTTATGGTGAGGCATTGGCGTCGGATGTTGTCTTTCAGCATCGCTAGAGATGTCGGTCGATCACGATACCCTTGCGACTTCAGGTAACCCCAAAGCCAATAATCGCACGGACTGAGGCCTGGGGACCTGGGAGGCCACGCATGACGAAAGTGGCCGCTGAGCACACGATCATCACCAAACGACGCTTGCAAGATATCTTTCACGCATCTGTCGGACATTTTGTGAACTTTGTTTTTTTTTTTTGTTCTAATAAAACCCCATGTCATTCCAAGCACGTGTGTCAATTTCTACCTCTCTATCTACATTATTCCGTGGTTTATTAAGTTCTCAAATTGATACTGACTTTTTGATCACCCAGTATATATGAATGTAGGATTCATTTATTCATTGGTTCACCCATAGTTTCCCACTCAATCCATCAAGAAAAGAGAACCACATCTACATCTGCACCCCAAACTACATCTACACCCCAAACTCTACCATTCTCTATGACGTGCCAGGTGGAGAGTAGTTCCCATGGTGCGGTGTGTAAGAATCTCTTTCTTTAATGGCATCTTAGGTAGAATGCGTTTGAGGTACTGCGCTGTATGTCTGAAACAGAAATGTCTGTATAGTACGTTTGATATACCTTCCATTTACCATTTTTATTTGTACTATTTGTTTTTATTTCTGCGCGTGGTAATCAACTTCTACACCACATCTCTTAGTTTGTAATTATATATTGTATGACAAGCATCTCTGTTGAAAAAGATGTCACCACAACACCAGAACATATCTGTAATGTTCACTTAACCGTTAAACAACCATAAAGTCCACATTTTTGGGTCATCTCCTAGAAAGCCATTTACTTTTACTAAAAAATATTTGTTGTAAATAGAGTACATGGCATTTATTTATAGTGAATTTGTTCGAATTTATTAGAATAAAATGTATGTGCGGTGCTAATATTGCGAATCTCAGTATTCTGTTAAATCAGTTTTCGTGTTATGTCTCTCTTCTTTCTCAATACATGCAAAAGTCTTAGTCACCCCATTGTTATACCCTGCTTCTAGGGTGAGGTAGTATAACTAGACAACGTAGCACCGTTCACACAAGCAGCATAATAAAAAAGTAATTATTTTTATCATTCGCAGGAGAACCCGCCACGTACAACATGGATTGGACGTTTAGTGGAGAGGTTAGTCGACGTGTGTCGAAACAAGAGAGATTACCGGCGGAACCATGGATTACCAGAGCGACCTGGGTTCGTCAGTCGAATGAAGAGGAGATTCGCGCCTGCTCGAGAGGCACTGAGAAGATTTCTGCATCTGAAGAAGAATACGGACGCGAGACAGCTGCCCACAGGCATAGATTCAACTCTGCGTGAATACTTTCTTCATTGTGAGCACTTTGACCCTTATAACCCGCCAATTATTCCGTTAACGCCACAGCTTCTTGTAACCTCGCTGTGAGCGGACTGTCGCAAGCCAGTCTGGTTTGATTAAAATAAAACACTTTAAAAACTTGCTTAGTCGTGTTTTTATTACACTGATTACTTAAAATAATTATGTCTAGACAAAATAAATCACAGTGAAGAAGTCTGGCACTGAGAAATTGTCTTAAGTGTGAAGACAGCATTTGTTTCTCCTCGCTTGGGGACCTATGAAGCAATCTACTTGGAAGAAATTGTAGGGGTTGATGCCGCAGTTAACTTTATTACGGTTAATGACAGATACTGTATGTCATCTAGATGTAGTCTGTATATCAATAATCTCTTCAGAGATTTGAAGACTGTGTCATAGCCGGCCGCTGGTGGCCGAGCGGTTCTGGCGTTACAGTCTGGAACCGCGCGACCGCTACGGTCGCAGGTTCGAATCCTGCCTCGGGCATGGATGTGTGTGTTGTCCTTAGGTTAGTTAGGTTTAAGTAGTTCTAAGTTCTAGGGGACTTATGACCTCAGCAGTTGAGTCCCATAGTGCTCAGAGCCATTTGAACCATTTTGACTGTGTCATACACATTCGGAAAGGTCAAGGAAAAAGTTCAAATCATGACTAAGAGTCATAAGAATGAATGACTAAGAGGGTAACTTTTGCTAGGTACGGAGCATGGTAGGGAGATGTCCAAATTAACGCAGTCAACACCTACTGCCTACTGTTTACAAGTCACGCCTAGGGCTCAGTATATCACCTCTGATATAAGATCTCTGGGGAAGGATCTTCATACAAAAGAACATCTATCATTGTTGTGGGTACAGGTAACTTTTCAGAACATAACTGCAATTCCTCACTTAGGGATGATATCAGGTACATCACTGATAATGCACATTGCAATGAGGTGAGTGATATAAGAAGCAGTGGAGCTTTAGGATTCCATTAGTCGATTGTGCCTATCACGTGTGGACGTAACTTATACATTGCCCCACACGTAGTCTCACTATGAGACATTGCCAACATCTGAATGTTTACTTTATGAGATTATCTGCGTTACTACTTTGCAGAAGTAGTCTCTGTGAGAGTTTTGGCTGTTAATCCCAGAGATTTCCAATAATTCACCAAGGATTAATGTATGGTAAAGAAAGAGCTGCCACCTAACTATAGATGCCGTGGCAGGAAGTAAGCAAATGAGCTACAAGAGGAGGCTTGGAAAGGGCAAATCATTAAACATTCGGACATTTTCAGCAACACATTCCCGTTGAGGAGGATCTACTGGTATCGCAAGAAGAAATTGAAAATCAAAAGTAACGAGGGCTACTCGGAAATTAAGGTCCGATAGGTCGCCAAATGGAAACAGCAGTGAAAATCCGATGAAGCTTTGCACAGATGTGCTGGGCAGCGTTTCTAGTACACCTCTCGACCACGTCGCGTCGCTCTTTTCAGTTCTGAGCACACAGTGAGCACGTAAAGATGCCTAGAATAATTATATCTCCCGTTAACTATGGGTGCCCGCTAAGAGATTTCGCCTGATTTCATGCAACCCCCACATGGTGTACCTACCACGCACTTCCTTCTTCATAACAGTTCTCAGCCGTATACTACAAGGGCAATGAGGACGTCCCTGCAGCCTTTTCGATGGGAAGAGATGACCTACCATACAGCCCAGACCTGTCCTTCCCCTAATGTTTATCTCTGCTCACATGAACCGCTGGCTATGAAGACAATGTTTTGGCACAGACAGCGAACTGCAAACCGGCGTGGAGAAGTGCCGGAAAGCGCAAGAAATTTCTTTCAATGTGGAGGGTATTGGAAGGCTGGTACAACATTACGACAGATGTCTAAGTCAGAGTGGTGAGTATGTAGAGAAATAGCTGGAAGATGTAGCACACCGTTTCAAATAAAACATTGGTGGATTTGACTGCGGTTTCGATTGCACGATCGACCGGATCTTACTTCTCGAATAGCCCTCGTACTTCCACAGATGTGCTAGGCTAAATACAGCATTGAGGAGATGCAGCTAGATCGATACAGCTTAATATAAAATTGCCGTAGACATAACTCGAGGACAGAAAGAGTGGCTCTACGGACAAAAAGTTGAATAAGGTACCAAGCAATGGAAGTAAGAAAGCGTTGCTCTAGGCAGCTAGTGACGTCTCCTGGCAAGACATTTACAAAATCATTATAATATATAAAAAATAATAAAAATAAACATTTATCTATATTATTATTATTATTATTATTACAATATTATTATTTCATTAGTGTATGAATGGATGTAGATTATGTATAAAAGGAAATAACAATTTTTCATTTTTACGTTTGTGCAATATTTATGTATCTACACTCCTGGAAATGGAAAAAAGAACACATTGACACCGGTGTGTCAGACCCACCATACTTGCTCCGGACACTGCGAGAGGGCTGTACAAGCAATGATCACACGCACGGCACAGCGGACACACCAGGAACCGCGGTGTTGGCCGTCGAATGGCGCTAGCTGCGCAGCATTTGTGCACCGCCGCCGTCAGTGTCAGCCAGTTTGCCGTGGCATACGGAGCTCCATCGCAGTCTTTAACACTGGTAGCATGCCGCGACAGCGTGGACGTGAACCGTATGTGCAGTTGACGGACTTTGAGCGAGGGCGTATAGTGGGCATGCGGGAGGCCGGGTGGACGTACCGCCGAATTGCTCAACACGTGGGGCGTGAGGTCTCCACAGTACATCGATGTTGTCGCCAGTGGTCGGCGGAAGGTGCACGTGCCCGTCGACCTGGGACCGGACCGCAGCGACGCACGGATGCACGCCAAGACCGTAGGATCCTACGCAGTGCCGTAGGGGACCGCACCGCCACTTCCCAGCAAATTAGGGACACTGTTGCTCCTGGGGTATCGGCGAGGACCATTCGCAACCGTCTCCATGAAGCTGGGCTACGGTCCCGCACACCGTTAGGCCGTCTTCCGCTCACGCCCCAACATCGTGCAGCCCGCCTCCAGTGGTATCGCGACAGGCGTGAATGGAGGGATGAATGGAGACGTGTCGTCTTCAGCGATGAGAGTCGCTTCTGCCTTGGTGCCAATGATGGTCGTATGCGTGTTTGGCGCCGTGCAGGTGAGCGCCACAATCAGGACTGCATACGACCGAGGCACACAGGGCCAACACCCGGCATCATGGTGTGGGGAGCGATCTCCTACACTGGCTGTACACCACTGGTGATCGTCGAGGGGACACTGAATAGTGCACGGTACATCCAAACCGTCATCGAACCCATCGTTCTACCATTCCTAGACCGGCAAGGGAACTTGCTGTTCCAACAGGACAATGCACGTCCGCATGTATCCCGTGCCACCCAACGTGCTCTAGAAGGTGTAAGTCAACTACCCTGGCCAGCAAGATCTCCGGATCTGTCCCCCATTGAGCATGTTTGGGACTGGATGAAGCGTCGTCTCACGCGGTCTGCACGTCCAGCACGAACGCTGGTCCAACTGAGGCGCCAGGTGGAAATGGCATGGCAAGCCGTTCCACAGGACTACATCCAGCATCTCTACGATCGTCTCCATGGGAGAATAGCAGCCTGCATTGCTGCGAAAGGTGGATATACACTGTACTAGTGCCGACATTGTGCATGCTCTGTTGCCTGTGTCTATGTGCCTGTGGTTCTGTCAGTGTGATCATGTGATGTATCTGACCCCAGGAATGTGTCAATAAAGTTTCCCCTTCCTGGGACAATGAATTCACGGTGTTCTTATTTCAATTTCCAGGAGTGTATATTTCACAAATAACGTCTGTGGTCGGCGAATGCATGTATCGAAGCAAACAATGATAATTAAAAATATTTACAAAGATGATATTAAATCGCCTATACATAGTGGAGGTTAAAACATTACTGTCTCTGTCTTCTTGTAGCCGTTAAGTTTGTAAGAATCTGTGGCACCCGTATAGCGTCCCCAGTGAAATAATACGAAAAGACTTAAAAAACAGCATTTATAAAGAAGAGACATTTAAAAACTGAATAATATGCATTTTTCACATGTATCCGTACCGTAATAATTTCTCTGTGTAAGTTTCGAGGGCAAAGAAATATAACAAAATGATCTAAAGAGACGATAAGATACTCTCTTTTGTTAATTCTTTAGTCGTCTTCACTGCTTCACTTGTCTTGGTTGCGTGTAGACGGACATCTTGCGAGTGCTGGCAAATGTAAGCATATTTGTACTAATTAAGTAGATAATATATTGATTTAATATCATTGTTGCCGGCCGCGGTGGTCTCGCGGTTCCAGGCGCGCAGTCCGGAACCGTGGGACTGCTACGGTCGCAGGTTCGAATCCTGCCTCGGGCATGGATGTGTGTGATGTCCTTAGGTTAGTTAGGTTTAAGTAGTTCTAAGTTCTAGGGGACTGATAACCACAGCAGTTGAGTCCCATAGTGCTCAGAGCCATTTGAACCATTTTTTTTATCATTGTTCACTTTTAATTTGTAAGAGGTGATCCCAATTTCATGTCCGCCTTCCTTTGAATTAACCTGCATTCGAGTAATTTACAGTTCAACAACCGCAGCGGCCGATGCAGCCAACGACGCCATTACGTGGCAATATTAACTTATAAAATTTAGCGGAAGCGAAAAACTCGCCCGCTATTAACATAATATACATTTTTCTCCACAGCCGCCCGACGCTCCAGAAAATACGTAGCTTTAAGATTCTTATTTTCTGTACAACAGCCGAGAGCCAGAGCCAGGACTCCGACTACAATGTAATGGTTAACGGAGGTAAGAAAAAAATACTCTCACGCATGTGTGGGCCGCAATTATAATTAATAACTAAAGACTTTTTGCTTTAAAGTGAACTGACTAGCCGAGGAAATTAATATGAAAAGTTTATTCCATTGTTCAACTTTTATCTTCATGCTTTAAGATTCAGTGAGTCTAACGTTCATTAACGTAAAAAATAATTTATACTGAAGATTAAATTGTTAAAAAAGGAGAACTTCGCAAAAGCATTTAATTGCAAATCAAAATTAAATGAAATATCAGTTTCATTAAGGCCCACCACGTAAGTCGGCAACAATTAACGTTACCAATAAACAATATCTTAAATTACGACGGCCGGAGTGGCCGTGCGGTTCTAGGCCTTACAGTCTGGAGCCGAGCGACCGCTACGGTCGCAGGTTCGAATCCTGCCTCGGGCATGGATGTGTGTGACGTCCTTATGTTAGTTAGGTTTAATTAGTTCTAAGTTGTAGGCGACTAATGACCTCAGAAGTTAAGTCGCATAGTGCTCAGAGCCATTTGAACCATTTTTATTAAATTACGACGGCCGACGGACGCGAGCGCTTGAATGTTTAGGTAGCCTTCGTTTATCCTCTGATCGAGAAAGACGCCATTGGAGGCTGATATTTGTAAAAGATGTGTACTTTCAATTTATGTTGATTTTTTGAATATAGAAATTGTGAAGATTATTACCTGTAAAAATTTATTGCTAGCTTGCCCAATATTTCATTCCACATTCTTAGCCGTATTCAGCATATTAGGAATTTTTCATGACGCAGAGCCGTGCAGATATCACGCAAATTCAAATTAAATTGAATGAAAACAGTTTTCCCGCAATATAGCGTGCAGGTAACGGTACATTAAAATTATCTCTTTCAGCTTCCTGGAGACTTCAGAGGGAAATTGTAGATTTTATTATGCCATTTTCAGGTGGACATGGGCAGCTGCTATTATGTTATCAGTTACGTAAATAATCTATGAGTGATAAAATTTTACTTGTGTGTGATCAAAGACTGCTGTGCAAAACATGCTCTGGCTAATAACATAAAAATCAAATTACACTTTTTTTAGTTTCATCCCCTCATGTTAGTCGTGGCAGTTAATAGTGTTCATATATTTAAAAAAAATCCACTGCAGCTTTTAGGTTTAGCGAACATAACATACTGTAACTTCCGTACAGGTAATAAGTGTAATTTTCAGTGCATTCAAGAGATGAAAGTAGTGAAGGGCATTTTTTTATTCCATAATTATTTACAGTAGTGATACCATGTTCCATATCTCACAAGCCGGATCAGTGTTATATAAAAATAGCATGCAAGTTAAAGATCGTACGTCCATAGCAGAAATTCTTTCAGTGTTGTGCGTATCCCTACATAATAGGTCAAAGTGCATAAAGTTAAAATATTTTCAGCTGCAGAAGCTAATAGTGAGAATCGTATTTTATCTGACGTGCTCGCAACAATAAGCAATATAAGATTAATTAAAATTTTATGCCATATAAACAGCATATAAAGTAAAAAGGGTGTGCGATGGGGATTACGCGACAATTTGGCGCCCAGAAGCGCGGGGCCCGAATGAGCACGGGCCACGAAAGAAAAAAAAAATGTATTAACAATTTTATGTTTTTTCTTTCAGAATAGTTAGTGGATATATATATATATATATATATATATATATATATATATATATATATATATATATATATATATATATATACTGATAAATGTACGTATATATTTTGTATCAAGTGCTATGTATTAATGCATGTATAATTCTTTCATGAAAACTACACCACTACGTGCAAAATGAACGAGTAAGAACTGATGCTACAGAGAAATTGTAACAACATAGCCTGGAGCAGCTGAAATCAGAACCATGCAAATTAACGGTAAGACTACAGCGTAGTTATCCTGTCAGTAGAGTATGAATTTCAGTGAAGTCATCTCATGTCATTAGTGGTGTGTGTGTAGTCTAAACACAGTTCTTTGTGACAGGACAGAGTTTGAA
Source organism: Schistocerca nitens (assembly GCF_023898315.1). NCBI lineage: Eukaryota > Metazoa > Arthropoda > Insecta > Orthoptera > Acrididae > Schistocerca > Schistocerca nitens. The sequence continues at coordinate 41,633,661 of NC_064622.1, forward strand.
TGTAGATAGAATTTTTCGCTGTGTAGTGTATTGTGTACCAGTTCATACGTTTTTTTGTGCAACAGATAAGACGATAGATATTGTATCCAATTTCGAAGTGATAAATATGGTCAAAATGCGTAGGCAACGCACAGTCAACATGGATACTGAGGAACATCAATTAACCAGTGCAGTAAATCTAGAAGCGAGTGCTTTAGACAGCACAAGCAATATGTTTGAGGAAATACCCCGTGAAACTGTGTGTGTGTGTGTGGGGGGGGGGGGGAGGGGGAGGGGGGGGGCACAGGAAGTGTTGCCACCGTCCACCAGTGTCCAAGCAGACGTAGAAAAGAAGTAGTACAACCACCAGCAGAGCAGGAACCAGATATTGGTAATCTGCCTGGTGGATATTCGATTCAGGCTATGTTAGAGCGCATGCTAAATTATCAGGCGAAGTTAGCGCAACAGCAAGCGAAGAGGGACTGCCATCAAGCAGTAAAGGATGAAAAACTCGAAAGTTTTCTTGCACAGCAAGCTGAGCGCGACCAACAAGTAGTACAGTTCTTAGAATCCGTTCAAAAGGAGATAGTGAACATGAAACAAACCTATGAGTCAATACCTAAAGCTGTACAGGAGTTAACTGCGCAGGTAAATCTGCAGTTAGCGTATACTGCCACTGAAGATGAAATGAGCATTTTAGCTAACCGAATCGAAAAATTAGAAATAGATTCTCACAGTTTGTCGAACACAAACTGAACGAAGAAGCGACTAAAATTGAGGCTGAGTTTAATTCCTGGTTAGACTCGAAAGACAATGTAATCGAGAAAAAGATTGATTCAAAGGTAAAAGCAGCTTTTGACGATAAGGACTCTGAATCTTTTAGCGCTGTAATAAACAGCCAGGCACAGAGTGATATTCAGACTATCAAACAAATACTAAGTGATGATATTCCGCATTGGCAGATGAATATAGCTAAGCGGATAACAGACTTGGAAAAAGGTTTAGCCGATAGTAGCAAACGTGCCGAAAATGAAGGTGTGTCGCCAGTAACCAGTGTATTTGGTAACGCACAGACGTATGCGCGACGCAATAATGAGAAATCTTCGTGCGACAATGCCAATAGCCGCAGCTCCACATCAGAGCAGGCAGCGTATGCACCAAGCGCAAATGCGTACAATTCAAAAATATTGGTCCAAGAAAGTCTAATTAAGAATAGACAATACCAGACTTTCACTACCGAACGACAGTCGGCACATCCGGTAGTGTTTATTAAAAGTTTCAGAAACATCTTGCCAAGCGCATGGAATGAAGCGCAGAAAATACAATATGTGATGTCCTATATTCAGGGTGACGCAGCATTATGGGCTACTGAAGTAGCGGACAGAAGCATGAGATATGCGCAATTTGAGAAAGCATTTTTAGCAAAATATTGGTCGCCTTGCATCCAAGAGCGGCTTAGGAAAGATGTCTATAATCCTGAACATTAATAACTCGTCTTGGAAATCTGAGGCGATATTTTGAATAATACATTAACTACTCGGGCGAGCCTATATCGTCGAGAAACATTATTAGCCTACTTAAATCTCATTTACCTACCCACATTAAGGAAAAGCTAATACACGTTCCCGAAAACGACATGGAACATTTCCAGTCAGTACTAGATTCGATTGACGTAATACAGGAAGACGTGAAGTCAGCGTGCAAACACGCAAGAAATAATGGCTCAGGATGCACAGATGGTAGAAACGGTAATGCACCGAACCACAACCATGGAAATTGTGGGGGCAGTGGTAAAAGGCAGTAGTAGTAACAACCGAAATCAAAATGGTTATGGTCACCCGTCAAATAATAAAAAACGTAGATCTGACGATCGATATGATTCCGGAGAAGCCGGGGCCAACCGCTGGAAAAATGCGCGAGGTCAATGGCACGACAAATACAATGAAAACAATCGTAACTGGAATCATAATCACCGACCGAACCAAGACCGACAAAATAACGAGAGGTGCGATAACAACAGACCACCGCAGCAAAACGTGCCTATCGCGCAGCCGTGGCAGCCTGCAAAACAAGATGTGCATATTATAGAGGTCACGGACAACAACCGTCCAAGCACCTCGCATGAAAATAGTTCAACAAACTACACTCCTGGAAATGGAAAAAAGAACACATTGACACCGGTGTGTCAGACCCACCATACTTGCTCCGGACACTGCGAGAGGGCTGTACAAGCAATGATCACACGCACGGCACAGCGGACACACCAGGAACCGCGGTGTTGGCCGTCGAATGGCGCTAGCTGCGCAGCATTTGTGCACCGCTGCCGTCAGTGTCAGCCAGTTTGCCGTGGCATACGGAGCTCCATCGCAGTCTTTTAACACTGGTAGCATGCCGCGACAGCGTGGACGTGAACCGTATGTGCAGTTGACGGACTTTGAGCGAGGGCGTATAGTGGGCATGCGGGAGGCCGGGTGGACGTACCGCCGAATTCCTCAACACGTGGGGCGTGAGGTCTCCACAGTACATCGATGTTGTCGCCAGTGGTCGGCGGAAGGTGCACGTGCCCGTCGACCTGGGACCGGACCGCAGCGACGCACGGATGCACGCCAAGACCGTAGGATCCTACGCAGTGCCGTAGGGGACCGCACCGCCACTTCCCAGCAAATTAGGGACACTGTTGCTCCTGGGGTATCGGCGAGGACCATTCGCAACCGTCTCCATGAAGCTGGGCTACGGTCCCGCACACCGTTAGGCCGTCTTCCGCTCACGCCCCAACATCGTGCAGCCCGCCTCCAGTGGTGTCGCGACAGGCGTGAATGGAGGGACGAATGGAGACGTGTCGTCTTCAGCGATGAGAGTCGCTTCTGCCTTGGTGCCAATGATGGTCGTATGCGTGTTTGGCGCCGTGCAGGTGAACGCCACAATCGGGACTGCATACGACCGAGGCACACAGGGCCAACACCCGGCATCATGGTGTGGAGAGCGATCTCCTACACTGGCCGTACACCACTGGTGATCGTCGAGGGGACACTGAATAGTGCACGGTACATCCAAACCGTCATCGAACCCATCGTTCTACCATTCCTAGACCGGCAAGGGAACTTGCTGTTCCAACAGGACAATGCACGTCCGCATGTATCCCGTGCCACCCAACGTGCTCTAGAAGGTGTAAGTCAACTACCCTGGCCAGCAAGATCTCCGGATCTGTCCCCCATTGAGCATGTTTGGGACTGGATGAAGCGTCGTCTCACGCGGTCTGCACGTCCAGCACGAACGCTGGTCCAACTGAGGCGCCAGGTGGAAATGGCATGGCAAGCCGTTCCACAGGACAACATCCAGCATCTCTACGATCGTCTCCGTGGGAGAATAGCAGCCTGCATTGCTGCGAAAGGTGGATATACACTGTACTAGTGCCGACATTGTGCATGCTCTGTTGCCTGTGTCTATGTGCCTGTGGTTCTGTCAGTGTGATCACGTGATGTATCTGACCCCAGCAATGTGTCAATAAAGTTTCCCCTTCCTGGGACAATGAATTCACGGTGTTCTTATTTCAATTTCCAGGAGTGTAGAATCGTCCACGATATGCTCTCCGTCGCTGGCTGTGCTGTGGAGTGAGAGCATCACAAATGATAGTATACCTGGAATCAAAATGCTGCTTTATAATGACGGAGTTAGTATGGAGCACGACCTCCTAACAGAACCGCACGATTGTGCAAAGAATAATAACGAAAACATACAAGCAATCCTAGAAGCAAAAATCTACGATATTGCTGTAAACATAATCATTGACACAAGTGCCTCGGCGGACGAAATGTACCGACTTTCCCAGTGAATAACTGCAAGGTGTCTGGAGCCATAAGCGCACAGAGCCAGTTAATGAAGCGCCAAGTGCAGGTAGAAATTTGTAAAGAGGGCGTAGCCATTGTGAGCTCGTTCCCCGTTGTTAAGGGTGGCCTGCATCCTGGGAGGAGATTTTCTCCGTGAAAGGGGCGCAATGATCGACCTCTCTGCAGGAAAACTAAGCAGATTTAATAAAGGCAGAAGAGTTCAATTGTCAATTATGCCATCGAAAGAGGTACTTGTGCCATGTTGTAACAGAGTAAATATCAGGGGTAGGAACCCGTGTGTACTGCACTTAGAAAACAGTTCAACAACGACAGATCTTTACTGTCCCAATAAAGAAAGAAAATGATTTTGTAGTAAACGTAGATGCAGTCCAGAATAAAGTCCAAGAATCTGAAAGTTTAAATAATATACGAAAACAACAGCTAACGCAGCTGCTGTCAGAATATACAAGGGTATTTTCTGAACAACCAGGAGTAATTAAGGGTTACAACTATCATTTAGAGGTGACGACCCACAAAACTTATTGTCGAGCGTCTTACCCCATCCCGTGGTCCAGGAGGGAAGCAGTGGCGAAAGATTGTAAATAGTAGCCGTAAGGAAATTTCATATTTGTGTCTTAGAGTGTAAGTGCGTTTAGTTTTAAGTATGAATTTATGTATATTCAGTTCTGAATATCAAGACAGTAAAGAATATTTATGGTGTGAGCAAGGCTCACAAGAAAGTGTAATAATGCACTAGATAAAGACTTGCTTACAGTCAGATGAGTGTTAAAAAACAAAAACAAAATTCATGCTCACCAAGTAGTGAACAATTTCTGATGTAAAAAACATTAAACAATTTCTGGAGTCATTTTTCACTACTATGTGTATAGAGAATTGTTGATTAATTCGCATGTAGTAACACAATAGATTTAATTGTGTTAGGTTAATGTACTGCCTTGAGAGGATATTTATTTAAATGAAAGTAACTTTGAGTCGTTGGATGATTAGGTACACAGTATTACCACCAATAATGATATGAGAGTGACACTTGAATAAATTCAGTCTAAACCGAACCAATTTTATATGACGTACACTTTGTACGTACCAGTGCTTCAATTGAAGCCAGTATATTTCGTACACGTCTTTGAACATTGACTGCGCATTATGCGAATTGACTCCTTCTGTGCGGAAACTACACTGTAGTCCCGTAGGACAGATTATTCAAGCAAATTTTGCCACCAAAAAATAAAGTATTTATTGAACAATATGCTCAAGTCCAGCTGATATGCACATGATAAGATGTGTTTACTAGAGGTGTGATAACTTGGCAAGCTACACAGAAAAAACTAATGCACAAACTCACACACCTTCATGTAATTGCCGACCGGTGTGGCCGAGCGGTTCTAGGCGCTACAGTCTGGACCCGCGCGACCGCTACGGTCGCAGGTTCGAATCCTGCCTCGGGCATGGATGTGTGTGATGTCCTTAGGTTAGTTAGGCTTAAGTAGTTCTAAGTTCTAAGGGACTGATGACCTCAGAAGTTAAGTCCCATAGTGCTCAGAGCCATTTGAACCATTTTTTCATGTAATTGCAAAAAAGTCATTTATGCATTGTAATAATGCTAAGAAAAGTGCAATGGACACTGTAAATGCAACGGACTCACCATGAGTGAAAATAATTGTGTAAAGAAGGGACAACATGCCTACCAGATAGACTGTGTATACACATGCAACCTTGCAGACAGACGGAATATTGTGTGTAGAAGGGACAGAGCGTGACTGTTAGAACTGCACCAATATATGCGTCGAAGTGAATCGAATGCTGAGTTATAAACTGTTATAACGCAGTGCTCAAACTATAACAAACTTACCGTGTGTAAGGAACAGGTAGTAATCCGTTCAGAGACGATAACAATAAACATCGCTCGATGGAAACAATTAGTGTGTGTGAACAGAAATGATTTCGCGTGTTGAGAGACGCTCTGACAGCGCATCGCCCGTGAAAACGAAGTAAAAGTGTATAGCGCAACTTACGCGTGATAAACTCTTAATAGCAGTGTTACGGTGCAATTCAGTTGCCAGGCCATGAAAACCGTTATCACACCAAAACATTCTGGGCAAACCAGCGAAACGACGGCTTACTGGACAATAACGGCTGATTAATCCAATTGCATTCTATTCCCACGGCTTTTAATGTGTATCCTTAAAGATAATATACTGTGGTGGAATGTCTGTTACATGTATTTTGACGGATATCCGTGCGGAGGAGCAACAAGGGAGTGCAGTGCAGCCTCAGGTCAGCTGATCGCGGGCGAAACATCTGCCGTACGCCACGACAGCGGAACAGTCCGGCTCAGCTCGCGACTGCGTAGGCGCCACCAACCGCCGCACCGTCGCTGATTCTGCGAGAACGCGACGTCGATCCCGATGGTCACTGAGACATCGTGTTCCAGCCGACGCTCCAGGACACAACATGTCCTCACTCCACCGCACGCACCGTCCAACGTCATCGTGAACATTTCGTTGAACATGAACTCCAATATTGATGAACTAAACATCAGAAGGGTTTTTGTAGTACGAACTTACACCAAGTGACGAACACTTTAATTTGTTCCAGTAATGAATTCAAACTATGAACCTCTTAGATACTATATGTTAGATGTTTTCTTCATATTAGCAATATAAATTGGCCTGCGTAAATTGCCCCAGTAGGACGTCTATAATGAACAATTAACTGGCAAAGTCATAACACTACTTTGAATTATTTAATGTGCAATATTGCACTTTCACCAAAACATATACTTGAGCAGCAGAATTTAGTTATTTAGATCTGTATGGAAATGTGCAACTGAAACTATTCGTACAGGAATTTATGGTCTTGTTAACGATATTCTGGTAAGCGCAAGAACAAATTTCTCTTGTGGCTGGACATTTCAGACATGACGCCATTATGTGGGCCAATTATGTAGCTTAAGATTGTAATGATTTACAGGAGTTGAACTGCCATTTTTTTCAAAAAAAGTATTCATTTGCAGAACTTCAGCGAGAATTATTCGCAGGTTTTTGGAGTAGTAGTATCAACCAGACTCCAGGACAGTGAAAGGATTAGAGGAAGTGCTGGTAGAAACGAATTAAGTATTTTGACACAGACATGACTATGGAGCCGTTTGCCGCGGTTGTAGAATGTATGTTACTATTCTTTATTGGCAGAGAACTAGTTGCAGTGCAGCGTAATAATTACGATAATAACGTACGGTCCTAGAAAGAGTCGAGTTCTTGCACAGTCATTATGGTAGACAGAATAATGTACGGCAGCAGCTGTAGGATGATGTGAGACCCATGTGTCTTATGCCCAGTTGTGGCGACGCCCCAAACGCACGTAACAGGCGACGGGGTAGCAGCCACCGTGATGATCATGCAGACTATGACAACGTGCGCATTGCACATGACCTGTTACACTAAACCGTGTCTTGTTCCGGGATCGGCCACGAGGTCCCAAGTATAAGCAGAAAACTGACAGACAATGTCCAAGTAATGACTATAAACTAGGGTGTCCATTTTATTTTCGTTGAAAAAGGGGAAATTTAAAATAAATTAGAGAAAAACCTGGGACAATGAAGAAAAAAAAACGGGACATAAATATTTTATTGACTAAATTTAATACACATACAAGTTAACCTTTACAACGTGCACTCAGATAATCCAAAATCACTGTTTACGAGGGCTATCCACAAAGTACATTACGTTTTGGAATTAAAAATAAATAAAGTATTGGAAATTTTTTTATTATATACAGATGAAAGCCACACATAAATACTACTTTTCTACATAGTTGCCATTTAAATTAAGGCACTTATCGTAGCGATGGACGAGCTTGGAAATTCCTTCGTCGTAAAATTCGGCCGCCTGCGCCTTCAACCACGTGGTTACGTCTTCTTGAAGCTGTGCGTCATCAAAACGCTGCATAGCCAACCACTTCTTCATTGCTGGGAATAAGTGGAAGTCGCTCGGTGCCAGGTTGGGATTGTACGGCGGATGAGGAAACAACTCCCACCAAAAAGATTCGAGAACTTCACGAGTGGCATTTGCCGTGTGGGCCCGGGTGTTGTAGTGAATCAGCAAGATCTTTGAGCCCAACTTTCCCCTGCGCTTGTTTTGTATTGCTCTTCTGAGGTTGTGCAGAGTTTGGCAATACCTTTGAGAGTTTATTGTAGTGCCTCTTTCCAGGAAATCCACAAAAATCACACCTTTTCTGTCCCAAAAGACAGCCGTTACGTGGTTGAAGGCGCAGGCGGCCGAATTTTACGACGAAGGAATTTCCAAGCACGTCCATCGCTACGATAAGTGCCTTAATTTAAATGGCAATTATATGTAGAAAAGTAGTATTTAAATGTGGCTTTCATCTGTATATAATAAAAAAATTCCAATACTTTATTTATTTTTAATTCCAAAACGTAATGTACTTTGTGGATAGCCCTCTACAATTATTCTGCCACACTATCACCGTACTTTTAACTTTTATGTACTTTATCAAGAAGTGCATTTTCGTTTGAAATTGTAACATAACAGTCAGTACACGATGCACCATTAAAGTGTATTTTGACAATGAGCGAGGCCCTCACTGTTTCAACTTCCATTCTTTTTTTTTTTTCATCTGACCACAAAGAATTCACTAACGAAAACACACGTTCCACAGCAGCATTTGACCCACGAATTGCCAGACAAAACTCCACCAAATGAATCATGTTTTTCATGTTATTGTCTTTACTTTTGAAATAAGCAAATATTTTACACCACGTTGCACTAACACTTTCTTTGTCTCCTTCTTCACTTTTTATGAAGTTCTGTGTACATGAAAATTCAGCGAACAGTTCGTCTTCATCAACAGGAAAATTTGGTACAATACTTTTAACAAAAACACAACAGTCCTGAATATCCTTCCACTGTAGCTGCTCCTTTTCAGTATTAACCCAGTCAAATGCTTTAAAAGGTGTGAGAAATGGTAAACACCATTCTTTAATACACTCAATGCAAGAGTAATAGAAATGTCAGCATAAATATGAAATTGTTCTACAGTAATTTCACCCTCTTCTTCCAGCTTTCTTAGAGTCTCATGTACAAAGGATGTGAGAAATCTTTCAGATTTTCTATATTGTAACTTGCCCAATAATTTGTTTATTTCTTAATAAACTTCCACTATTGTGATTTCTTGTTTCTAAATACTTTAGCCAAGCGGAATCATAAAAAAAACGGGACATTTGAGCGTCCCCAAGAAACCTTTCGGGACAGCGGGACATTTTGGTAAAAAACGAGACTGTCCCGGGAAAAACGGGACGAATGGACACCCTACTATAAACGAAGACTGAACCGCAGACGCCACACTTGACCCTGGTGGCACAGAGAAGCAGTCGATGGGGGAACTAGTCTGCAGACTAGGTTGGCTGAGCAGTGGCTGGGGTGTCCTAGTGACTTTGGTAGTAGTGGAGCACCAGTAGACTGGAGGGTTGGGGGAGAAACACACCTGCTGAGCTGAGGGTAAGTACAGTGTGGCTTGACATTCATGGCGGTAGTTCAGACCATCATGACGATCTTGACGAATTTCACGCCCATGGTTACCACCTTAATCGCACCAGCACCTCGCCATCCTTCAGGGTTGAGCAGAATGCTAAGCACCGGCCCGTCACGTGTTATTCAAGTAGCCTGAGACGCCACACTGTGGCTAAACAGTTCGCATTATAAAATGCGTTACAGTTTAAGATCATTCTTTCGAAGAAGGTCTCAAGATAGTTGAAGCGTTTGAATTTCTCATACTGCTGGGCGTCACATTCTTGGATTGAAATACCTAGAGTCGACTCATACAGCAACTGGTACCTACGTTGGTGGTTGAGATGGGGGAAGGAACCAAATAGCGAGGTCGTCAGTCCCATGTACCCTTGTTCTAGTAGGCCTTCGGAAACGGAGATCCTGGGCGGCCAGCATGTCCGGCCGACACACTCCACACTAACACGGCCACGGTGGAAAAATTTACACACCACCCCTTCCCTGCTTCTTCTGTTCAACACGATCGACCTGCTTGTTCGCAACGTTGGGCGTCGTATAGTGCGGAACGGAAAGCGCTATTGATGTGCGGTTTTCACAGAATGGATTGGTACTCAGGGTGGCGTATTGTCAGCCAATAAACAGATTGTCATAATACTTAACAGCATACAGTTTTTACATGGAACAATGCCGACTGACATTAGTAAGCTAAAAGTATGGTAAATTAGAACATCAGTGGCTTTTGTTGCAGTATCTAGTGCGAGTCGTTTACGAGATATCCTATTTTGAAAAGTTTCTACACTAACACTTGTTTGTGCCATTCAACCTGCGTGGTTGCTAGGTAAGATGTTACGTTTGCTTACAGTATGCTTCTGTGTTCCCTGAGTGGAATACGACATGCTGCTCAGTTAATGTATGACAGTCCAAGTATTTGGTGTTCCATTCCTATCACATCTCTCTGCATCAAGAGCTGCATGGAAACGATTATGAGAATCGTGTGAACTTCTGTACATGGGCATTTAACACAGGATACTGCAGATGTATCATGTATCTTGTTTAGTGATGAAGCCACATTTACCAATCATTGGCAGGTAAATCGCCGAAGCATGAACTACTGGTCTGTTGACAATCGCCTTTGGCTTCGACATGTGGAACGTCAGCGTCCATAGAGTGTAAACGTGTGGCGAGGGTTAGTGAACCGTCAGTTCACAGGTCCAGTTTTCATAGACGGAACACTGAACGCGCACAAGTATCTCAGCCTCCTAAGAGACCATCTTCCACAGATGCTACAAGACGTTCCTCTGCAGAGTAGGAGCAACCAATGGTACCAACATGGTGGCTGTCCAGCACACAGTGCACGAAGTACTACAGTATACCTTCATGAATTGTTTCCAAATCGATGGACTGGACACAGAGGACCTTTACCTTATCTGGCGCGTTCCCCGGATTTGACGCCTGTAGACTTTTTTCCTGTGAGTAAATCTGAAAGACGCTGTCTACAAGGAGATACCAACTACATCCAATGATATGCAACGACTTAATACTGCGCGACAGCTACGATCGCAGGTTCGAATCCTGCCTCGGGCATGGATGTGTGTGATGTCCTTAGGTTAGTTAGGTTTACGTTGTTCTAAATTCTAGGGGATTGATGACCTCAGATGTTAATTCCCCCAGTGCTCAGAGCCATTTGAACCATTTTTTTGACTTATTACTGTAGCCTGCTCGGACATCTGTTCTGAAGTGCTGGCGCGAGTGCAGCAGTCGTTCCATACCAGACTGGAAGCGTACACTGCCGCTGCCGGTGGTCATTCTGAACACAACCTGTGATGGTCAATTGTCTCATTACTGCTCAGAATCCACATAACAAATGTATGCACTTATGTTGTTCTTTAGTGTGTGCTACCACAGATGTTTTACAAGTGTCGTTGTGCGGACTTTTCAAAATGCGTTATCTTGTAAATGACTCGCACTACAATCCTGCAACAAACACCACTGACATTCTGATTTACCCTACATTTAGTCCGATAACGTCAATAGGCGATGTTCTATTAAAAAAAAGCGTATGTTTGCAAAAAAATACACTTTTTAAGTATTATTACAATCTCTTGTTTGGCTAGCAATACCAACCCCTACGTGGTCTAACGGCTATACAAATACGGTTTAAATGGTTTTAGTGACAATAGCCGCGTTTGGGCACATCTGGCGTTAGGAACTTGCTTATTCTGTATAAGAAATATTAGTAAATAATAACAGTGATGCTGTCACTGTTTGTTGGTGATATTTACTGACAAAATGCAACCTAACGCTGGATTGCGTACTTACGGCTGTACTGTGTGTCCGTTTTTCAGTACGACTTTAAAAGAGAGAGAGATTATTAACTGATCACCGATGCGTCGGTTCTCGATTGTGTTCAGGAGACGTACGGATTGATTACGCGAAGGGTTTTTCTTAATTGGCCTTTCGACCCGGATTGCCTTCACGCAATCAGAATCTTTGATGAAAATATCTAAGGGACCTATTTGAATATAAATAGAGAAATGAAAGCAAATTAGTGGAATTTCGTAAGAGAAAGATTAATAGATCGGAAGTTGAACACATTAGTGGTCTCCCTGAAACTTCCCCTTTAAACAATTATACAAGACTGTGCTTAACCTGATACACAATATTTTTTAGCGCAACGCAATCTGACTTTCAAAATTCCCTACAAAAGAATGGCCCTGACTAACATTAAACTATACCTTTCACAAATCACTTACCTCACAAAAATCTTCGCTACTCAAGCTACTGCAATACAGCGAGCGCCACTACTGCCAGCTAAATAAAAGATTCAAACTATGGAAGACACTAACTACTGACAGGGATAGTTAGCAAATGAAAGATATTAATAGAGAACAAACAATGTATTTACCTTGATATCATCATATATAAATATAGCAGTTCATGACAAATTTCAAAACTCCGCCATCTCTCTCCCCACATCCACCTCTGCTGGCGGCTCACCTCCAACTGCGCAACGCTACGCGCTGTTCACAGCCAGCTGCCTAACACTACAATGGCGAGTATTACAACAATGCAAAGCAGCCACAGACTGCACACAGCACAGCCAGTGATTTTCATACAGAGGTGGCGTTACCAATAAAAAACCTAAACAGCCTACTTACATCCCAAACACAATCGAGACACCGCGATAAAGAGCGAACCTGTAACAAAGCTCATATACAATTTGAACATCATTTTTGGTTAGTGAAAGAAAAGAATAAGAAGAACATTACTGCATCGTAAGATATTAATATATTGTGAACAAATTGGCTTTAAACTTCTAGACATTGACAAATACACAAGAAATACATGACTTACATCTATATTTCTTTTGTGCATGGCGCAGTCCACTAATCGCTGCTTTGTCAGTCCGTTCCTTCTTAAAAATTAATTGTCCTTGTGTTTGCGTAAGTACATTATATCATCATCCGACTTACCGAAACGTTTGTTCCGCCTTTCACATAGTTTTTACAGAAAATAAAAATACAACTTGTAGCAGTGCTATGTAGTACGTCTTAACATGTCGGCGACCGAAAGTACAAAGGATAATGAAGTCTCTAGAGTATTTCTTAACAAAAGATAGATTGTTCTTTCTTCTGTTTCGCAGATTCTTGCTATCATAGTGTCTATTTAGAGTATTAAAACGCTGGACGCGCGTCTTGGTATAGGCGCACATTAAAAAAAAAATATTTCGTGTCTTTACTCTCGCGCTGTGATGCTTTGCATTTTTACGAACTACAGCTCGTTGGCTGTCCCTTTCTTTTATGACAAATATCTCATATGCAAAGTATCTGAAATCCAATAATATTACAGCATCTAAATGAAACGATAGTAACAGATGAAAAATTGTGCTCGACCGCGACTCGAACCCGGATCTCCAGCTTTACGCGAGCAATTGTTTTAACTTTCTCGGCCATGACTTAACGCCTCTGATCTGAACCAAACTCCCAGCTTATTACAAACTCCCAACTTATCACAATCTACGCATTAACCCCTCACTCGCCGAAGATGCGTCAACCAACAATCCATTCCATCAGTGCAGATGTAAATCAAGGCCTGTCACTTGCGGTAATCAGAAATGGCGAGTGAGGGATTCTTGGGTATGTGACGCTTCGCTGGTAGCATGAAACAGGCTGGATTTAGGGTCGGATGGGGAGTGCGCTCGGGTGGCCGAGGCGGCCGGACTGCAGCCTTATGTTTGTGCACAATGTCGAAACTGCGGACTCGCCAAGATACTTCACTTACAGGCAGTCTGTAGGGGAAACCGATACTGGCGCCCAGCCTGCCACCTGTTACGATTGCGCACATCTCTCATTCTCTTTTCCACATCCCGACGTTTACACTTGAATGTAGTTACTGAGCCGTGGCTGTTCAATTTCATTTTACCCTGTCTTCCCAGTGCGTTCTTTCGCTGGTGCCCTGGTAGGCGGCGCGAATTTAGCTTGCTGTTTTCGTAGATGATCGCTGGCTCAGAGAGTTTGAAATAGGCTGAAAGTGGGTTGTGAAGTCAGAACGGACAGGAGGAGCGCAGCGGGATGGTATCACGCGTGTATTTTCGCGCGCAACGGCTCTTTCAGCAGTTAGTTCTGTTTGTGCCGATATCGATTTGTCACTCGTTTGGGTAGTATCAATCGTACTGCTGTATCGACGGTGCCCTCCTACGGAGTTCAATGGACTTGCACTTTCCTGTTTATTCAGTCTGGACACGTGTAGTTTTGCCTTCATGTTTTCCGTGTATGCAGGGAGCATTACTCGAAAATTTGCGGTCACTATTGCTGATATCTGTGCCTCTCCTGATGGCGCCGTATGGATCACTGACACATTTTAATTTATTGTGATTAATATTGACCGGAACCGTGTTGTACCTTTGCATTTACTCCATAGGCGGAAACTGAGGGTGTAAATTAGTGACTGTCCCTGAGCTGTCGATAAAGTGTGCCACTGAGACCTTAACTTTCTGTGGGTTATCGAGGCCTTACGCCGTGCAGCACATTCAAATTCAGTGGTTTTACTAGTGAAACTTAACTTTCTCCTCATGTATATGGCAGTTTGGTGTTTAAGCTTTAGTGTTTAACGAAGTTATGTACTCAGGTTTATTAATTGGGTTATGAGCAGTGTGGCATAATTCCTGTTCACTGAGTCTGAGTTTTGTTACGTTTTGTAACGTTTCTAATTTTACCTTTTAATCACTTTAACGGGAATTTCCTGCATTAATATGTTTGTTTTGAGACTAGGTTCTAGGTAGTTGTCAAGCCAGTGGACTGATTCAAGGAAACAGTGTTTGTAATGCCGAGTCACCAAGTATTCCCTTGGATGTGTAAGCCTAACCATTCATTCGTTCCATCTGTTTGAGTCGAATAAGTACCTGGCCGTGCAGTTTTAGTATAAAGTTTACATAACTTGTTTGAGGAGACGTTAACTATTATATTTTTTACACTCTCTTACCAGTTGTTTAAGATCCTTTTCCTTTACGTAGTTTTTTGCAAGTAATATTTACTACCTTGCCTTGTCATGGTCTTTATGGACTTATAGCCGTGATCTCTTAAAAAGGTGGCGATTGCTGTTCATCTAATTTGTATTTCTGCAGCTTATATCTCGCCTACTTCGTATTTGGCAGCAGCGCCTCTTGGCCTTGTGAAGTGCGAACCCGACATTTCGGCGGCTGCCGGCCGCTGGGGCTACGGCAAGTTGAAAAAGCGAGAGAGAGGGGGAGAGAGAGAGAGAGAGAGAGAGGGTGATGTATACGTGCGTGTGATAAACCCTTTCCCTCGACACTTTCTCTCCTTCATACCTCCTCAGTGTTACCACAGATGACGTGTCACTGATCTCATTTGCACTAAGATTGCAGTACACGCGAGGTGCCTATTTGCTTCTACCGCCCTGACTGGAATGCATTAAGTTCTAATAAATGTTTACCAACCTGCAGTCTTTTATAGGTGTTGTCCCCTGCGCAGAAAACAGCACGTAGGTCGTGAATCCGTAACCTTGAGGCTGTAAGAAAATCTTCTCGAGGAACTGTTATTTTAAAAATAATTAAATTTCTAATCAGTTTTCTTATACGGGATGCCACTCGCTTTTTATTAGCAGAACACGAGAAACTGCACAAACAATTTCCATTCTTCAACGAAATAATATACATAAAATTTATTGCGCACAAGTTGTGCATACTAAGACACATTATTTAACACAGAGGTCTATGATTGATTTCACACGGCTTTTACACGTTAGTCCGTGGTATCGGTCACAATGTTTTTCACAGAGTTCACATTTGCATATCGTGTCCGGATCGTTGTACGTCTTCGTCCTGCAGATTATGTGATGGTAGCCTTGGACCGCCATGGAATTTACGAGGTGTCTCAGCTCCTGGTTTGTGCCGGTCCATGCTCTGTTCATCATGGCCTCTAAAGAGTGGAACTCTGGTCATATGTCCTTCTCTTCCTTCTCCCTGTCTAGCCGCAGTTTCTTCCAGTTGTCTGTGTAGGGCAATTTCAATTTACATCTCAGATCCTCTACTAGAAATGTTTCTCTCGCGAGTTCGTACGCTAGTCTTGACTTGGTGTACTTGGAAATTCCGAGGGATGCCTTCAGGAATCTGGCTTTCACTTGTTCCATTATTAGTAGGTCTCCATAGCTTAGCTTTTCCCATGTTATCTCTATTCTGTATGTTAGAATAGGAACGATTTTGGCTTCGAAGACGGACATGGCTGTATCCAGGGATAGTTGACATCGCAGATGGCTTTGGTTGCGGCTGCTGCTCGTTGTGTTGCGTGGATTCTGTATGAGTGTTCTGTTGTCTGAGCCGTTACGCCCAGATATTTGAAGCTGTTCGTAGTTTGTAGTGGTTCTTGTTTGAGGTATATTTTGTCCTTCGTGGATAGGCGTCCTCCTTTCCTGAAGACCATGTGTACAGTCTTTTCTGCGTTTATCTGCAGTCCTCTGCAGTTCGTTGTGGCTCTGAGCACTATGGGACTCAACTTCTGAGGTCATTAGTCCCCTAGAACTTAGAACTAGTTAAACCTAACTAACCTAAGGACATCACACACATCCATGCCCGAGGCAGGATTCGAACCTGCGACAGTAGCAGTCTCGCGGTTCCAGACTGCAGCGCCTAGAACCGCACGGCCAGTTCGGCCTGCAGTTCGTTGTGTTCGGCCCATGTTCCAAGAGCATTTATTTCTTTCTGTAGTTCATTTGTATCATGTGATCACACCACCATGTCGTCTGCATATATATAGATCTTGAGGGACGGGACCGAAGTTCTTATTGCGAGCACCACGTCGTGTGTGTGTCTACGTCGAACAGAAGGGACTTCTGGGGTCTCCTTGTAACACTCCGTTTGTCTGTGTAACTTCTTGCGAGGTTGTCACGTTGCCTGATATTATGATGGTGTTCTTTCAACGAAATAATGAAGCGCTTATTTCGGTAACTACTATCATACTCCAGAATGAGTCTCGGTCCGGCACACAGTTTCAATCTAAAAATGGTTCAAATGGCTCTGAGCACTATGGGACTCAACTGCTGTGGTCATAAGTCCCCTAGAACTTAGAACTACTTAAACCTAACTAACCTAAGGACATCACACACATCCATGCCCGAGGCAGGACTCGAACCTGCGACCGTAGCAGTCGCACGGTTCCGGACTGCGCGCCTAGAACCACGAGACCACCGCGGCCGGCACAGTTTCAATCTGCCAGGAAGTTTCATATCAGCGCACACTCCGCTGCAGTGAAAATCTCATTCTGGAAACATCCCCGAGGCTGTGGCTAAGGCATGTCTGCGCAATATCCTTTCTTTCAGGAGTGCTAGTTCTGCAAGGTTCGCAGGAGAGGTTCTGTAAAGTTTGGAAGGTAGGAGACGAGGTACTGGCAGAAGTAAAGCTGTGAGGACGGGGCGTGAGTCGTGCTTAGGTAGCTCAGATGGTGCCGGCACGGTAGCTCAGCGTGTTCGGTCAGAGAGTTAGCAGCCCTGTGTAATAAAAAAAACTGAGTTTACCGATCAAAGACGAACTTAAACGGATGTCTTACGACGTCCGCCCCGAGCGCATACAACGAACGACAACCAACAAAACGAGAATTGGAAAAAAAAAAGATGGTAGAGCACTTGCTCGCGAAAGGCAAAGGTCCCGAGTTCGAGTCTCGGTCCGGCACACAGCTTTAATCTGCCAGCAGGTTTTTTACCGTCATCTGTTCTCAACTAAATGTCCAAATAAGACTACATTGCTAATAAAGTCTTAACACTGACTGCGACAGACATGTTTGTCCTCCGAGCCTGCCAAACCAGCTATTACATTTAGAGACTAGACATTACTAAATGAGTCTTAAATGATACCGCCCGCGGCAGACAACATGTCTGTATTCCGATACTGTCGAGCCATCTCTGATCTTACAGCCGAACCACTTCGCCCGTCATCCAAATTAGGCGCGATCCGTAGGTCACCGGAGTTCTTCGACTGCCTTTTCGTTTCGCAGTTGTTTATTTTTCTGCTGGTTATTAATACTTGTGAAATAATGAAATTGTAGTACGCTATTGAGAGATGCTTTAATTTGAAATGCAAGTAAATACACTGTTTATTAACAGAAGATTATCATTTTGTTCCGCAACTTCCGAATGCAGGAGTCAATCGCGGAGAAGGACCACAATTTAGGCAGCCTTTCTCACGACACCCGTACCGAGCAAACTATCGTCGGTACCTCACACCACATTGCCTCATCTTGTTACTGCTGCGTTCTCAGCTGCTCTGAAAAGAGCTTTTGTACCTGAATATCATGGCTGTATAGGCAGACATATTATATGGCCTGTTCTTGTTGTGCCCCTGAACGTGCCTCCCAGCTGTGTTTGAGGCGTGTCCGCTGTTGCTATACTGGAACTGTTCACATTGGCGGTTTGTCTTCTTTAAGCTTCGTCTGATGTACTTGCTTAAATATTCTGCCTAAAGGCCTGTATATGGGCGACACCGTAATTAAATTTTGAGGTAGTTCCTTTGCTTGTTCAAGTATTTCCTTATATACTGTACTTGTTGTGCTGAGGAAAATTGTAATGTAATTTCGATTCTCATTACCATCTCCTTTGATTTGTATTTCTAATTATAACACGCTATTCTTTTCTCTAGCTTAATTTGTTATTGTATCCGTTCTATGGATGTGAGAAAATGTGTCAGATCTGCCATGCTTGGGTGTGTATTCCAAATTATCAGTTCTAACTTAATAACTGTGACTGTTTAAGAAGGTTACGAAGAGTTATCTTCACTTACTGCTTAAGAATATCAAAAGCTCAGATGGAAACCCAGTTCTAAGCAAAGAAGGGAAAGCAGAAAGGTGTAAAGAGTATATAGAGGCTCTATACAAGGGCGATGTACTAGAGGACAATATTATGGAAATGGAAGAGGATGTAGATGAAGATGAAATGGGAGATACGATACTGCGTGAAGAGTTTGACAGAGCACTGAAAGACCTGAGTCGAAACAAGTCCCCGGGAGTAGACAACATTCCATTGCCACTACTGATGGCCTTGGGAGAGCTAGTCCTGACAAAACTCTACCATCTGGTGAGCAAGATGTATGACACAGGCAAAATACACTCCTAGAAATGGAAAAAAGAACACATTGACACCGGTGTGTCAGACCCACCATACTTGCTCCGGACACTGCGAGAGGGCTGTACAAGCAATGATCACACGCACGGCACAGCGGACACACCAGGAACCGCGGTGTTGGCCGTCGAATGGCGCTAGCTGCGCAGCATTTGTGCACCGCCGCCGTCAGTGTCAGCCAGTTTGCCGTGGCATAAGGAATGATACCCTTCATCAATAGTTCGCAAGATATCGTGTGAAAAATGGGTGAGTTGCGTTACGCAGGAGCGATGCTTTCTAAAGCCGTGCTGATGCATGGACAGCAACTTCTCTGTCTCAAGGAAATTCATTATATTCGAACTGAGAATATGTTCGACAATCCTGCAACAAACCGATGTTAAGGATATTGGTCTGTAATTCTGAGTATCCTTCCTTCTCCCCTTCTTATATACAGGCGTCACCTGCGCTTTTTTCCAGTCGCTCGGGACCAGTGAGTGACTGGATGCCATAGCCCAATAACATCAATTTCTCCGGACTGTCGTAACGGACACGTTGATCGTACGTCCGACATTGATTTCTTAGGTTATTTCACACAGTCTTGCTTGTCTGTTAGCAATCACAACACTACTCGAACACCGCTGTTCTCGGGCGTTAAATAAAGATCATCGGCCACTGCGTTGTCCTTGATGAGAGGTAACACCTGAAATTTGGTCTTCTCGACAAACTCTTGACACTTAGGTATTTCTGTTGCCCCTCTAACCGTCCTATTCAAGAAAAAATGGCTTTTTTCCATTACGCTGGTTCGTCGAAATATTATCAGCTTGCCGCACTCATTCTTGTGTTCCGTCACCGCTGACTTGATGTGCAGTCTCAGATGGATAATATCTTTCGTTCAGTTTAACATCAACGGCACACATCAGTCCAGTGCGTTGTGACTCCGTCACTTCAGCTAGCATTGGGTCGGAATCCCCTCTTGCAGTTCGTCTACTAGAGTACAGGTAGACCATTAACTACAATCCATCTGCATACAGCTATAATAAGTTACACTGACTCCCACAGAAGAGCTACATTAAAATAAGGGAGGCCTTGTCCTTCAGAAGTCACAGTCATCGTTTTGTGGAATATACTGTACACTGTTAATCTATACACAGCAAAAGTATTCTACCTCACGAAACTACATTATAAATCTTCTTTAACGGAATCAGACACCTTTGATAATACAATGCCACCTACGCTCAATGGCGGATTTAAAAATTTTGCGCCCCTAGGCGTACCATATTATATCCGCCACTCACCCCAAAAAAACAAGTTTTAAATAATAACTATTACTCGATCACTTCACAATGGCCGTTTTGGGTGGGACCGCTGTGAGCTGTTTCCGTACTTTGCTATTTGTTGTTCTGAAGGACGCGTCAGCGGTCTAGTCGGGCTGAATCAAAATACACTCCTGGAAATGGAAAAAAGAACACATTGACACCGGTGTGTCAGACCCACCATACTTGCTCCGGACACTGCGAGAGGGCTGTACAAGCAATGATCACACGCACGGCACAGCGGACACACCAGGAACCGCGGTGTTGGCCGTCGAATGGCGCTAGCTGCGCAGCATTTGTGCACCGCCGCCGTCAGTGTCAGCCAGTTTGCCGTGGTATACGGAGCTCCATCGCAGTCTTTAACACTGGTAGCATGCCGCGACAGCGTGGACGTGAACCGTATGTGCAGTTGACGGACTTTGAGCGAGGGCGTATAGTGGGCATGCGGGAGGCCGGGTGGACGTACCGCCGAATTGCTCAACACGTGGGGCGTGAGGTCTCCACAGTACATCGATGTTGTCGCCAGTGGTCGGCGGAAGGTGCACGTGCCCGTCGACCTGGGACCGGACCGCAGCGACGCACGGATGCACGCCAAGACCGTAGGATCCTACGCAGTGCCGTAGGGGACCGCACCGCCACTTCCCAGCAAATTAGGGACACTGTTGCTCCTGGGGTATCGGCGAGGACCATTCGCAACCGTCTCCATGAAGCTGGGCTACGGTCCCGCACACCGTTAGGCCGTCTTCCGCTCACGCCCCAACATCGTGCAGCCCGCCTCCAGTGGTGTCGCGACAGGCGTGAATGGAGGGACGAATGGAGACGTGTCGCCTTCAGCGATGAGAGTCGCTTCTGCCTTGGTGCCAATGATGGTCGTATGCGTGTTTGGCGCCGTGCAGGTGAGCGCCACAATCAGGACTGCATACGACCGAGGCACACAGGGCCAACACCCGGCATCATGGTGTGGGGAGCGATCTCCTACACTGGCCGTACACCGCTGGTGATCGTCGAGGGGACACTGAATAGTGCACGGTACATCCAAACCGTCATCGAACCCATCGTTCTACCATTCCTAGACCGGCAAGGGAACTTGCTGTTCCAACAGGACAATGCACGTCCGCATGTATCCCGTGCCACCCAACGTGCTCTAGAAGGTGTAAGTCAACTACCCTGGCCAGCAAGATCTCCGGATCTGTCCCCCATTGAGCATGTTTGGGACTGGATGAAGCGTCGTCTCACGCGGTCTGCACGTCCAGCACGAACGCTGGTCCAACTGAGGCGCCAGGTGGAAATGCCATGGCAAGCCGTTCCACAGGACTACATCCAGCATCTCTACGATCGTCCCCATGGGAGAATAGCAGCCTGCATTGCTGCGAAAGGTGGATATACACTGTACTAGTGCCGACATTGTGCATGCTCTGTTGCCTGTGTCTATGTGCCTGTGGCTCTGTCAGTGTGATCATGTGATGTATCTGACCCCAGGAATGTGTCAATAAAGTTTCCCCTTCCTGGGACAATGAATTCACGGTGTTCTTATTTCAATTTCCAGGAGTGTACATTCAGACTTCAAGAAGAATATAATAATTCCAATCCCAAAGAGAGCAGGTGTTGACAGATGTGAAAATTACCTAACTATCAGTTTAATAAGTCACAGCAGCAAAATACTAACGCGGATTCTTTACAGACGAATGGAAAAACTAGTAGAAGCTGGCCTCGGGGAAGATCAGTTTGGATTCCGTAGAAATACTGGAACACGTGAGGCAATACTGACCCTACGACTTATCTTAGAAGAAACATTAAGGAAAGGCAAACCTACGTTTCTAGCATTTGTAGACTTAGAGATAGCCTTTGACAATGTTGACTGGAATACTCTCATTCAAATTCTGAAGGTGGCAGGGGTAAAATACAGGAAGCGAAAGGCTATTTACAATTTGTACAGAAACCAGATGGCAGTTGTAAGAGTCGAGGGCCATGAAATGGAAGCAGTGGTTGGGAAAGGAGTGAGACAGGGTTGTAGCCTCTCCCCGATGTTATTCAATATGTATATTGAGCAAGCAGTAAAGGAAACAAAAGAAAAATTCGGAGTAGGTATTAAAATTCATGGAGAAAAAATAAAAACTTTGAGGTTCGCCGATGACATTGTAATTCTGTCAGAGACATCAAAGGACTTGGAAGAGCAGTTGAATGGAATGGATAGTGTGTTGAAAGGAGGGTATAAGATGAACATCAACAAAAGCAAAACAAGGATAATGGAATGTAGCCGAATTAAATCGGGTAATGCTGAGGGAATTAGATTAGGACATGAGACACTTAAAGTAGTAAAGGAATTTTGCTATTTGGGGAGCAAAATAACTGATGATGGTCGAGGTAGAGAGGATATAAAATGTAGACTGGCAATGGCAAGGAAATCGTTTCTGAAGAAGAGAAATTTGTTAACATCGAGTATAGATTTAAGTGTCAGGAAGTCGTTTCTGAAAGTATTTGTATGGAGTGTAGCCATGTATGGAAGTGAAACATGGACGATACATAGTTTGGACAAGAAGAGAATAGAAGCTTTCGAAATGTGGTGCTACAGAATAATGCTGAAGATTAGATGAGTAGATCACATAACTAATGAGGAAGTATTGAATAGGATTGGGGTGAAGAGAAGTTTGTGGCACAACTTGACTAGAAGAAGGGACCGGTTGGTAGGACATGTGTTGAGGCATCAAGGGATCACCAATTTAGTATTGGAGGGTAGCGTGGAGGGTGAAAATCGTAGAGGGAGTCCAAGAGATGAATACAGCAAGCAGATTCAGAAGGATGTAGGTTGCAGTAGGTACTGGGAGATGAAGAAGCTTGCACAGGATAGAGTAGCATGGAGAGCTGCATCAAACCAGTCTCAGGACTGAAGACCACAACAACAACAACAACTGCTTAAGAGAAATTTTAGTAGGTTTTATTTTTGTTTGTTTGTTGCTGACACTGATTACTTTGTGTAGCAAGTAGTGAAAGTTTAATCATGCCAATCTGTGGTTAAAATTTAAAAAGGCTTATGTTCATTTAATAACCTCTTAAGTTCAGAGATATTGGGTGATTATTGCAATTTATTTTATGCTATCATTCGCATTGTAAATAAGTGTGCAAAGGACAAATGATGCAAGAATTGTGGATCCACACTTCCATGTGATTCTTTCCTATCCCAACCCGTATCTCGAAGTTTCAGTTACGTGCACCCTGATCTGCCCACCACTATAACTCTGAAGGCCTGAGAAATTTATTGTCTGATTCTGAAATCCATCCCTCGCAATGTGATTGAGAGTAGAAGTCCGGTCGACACTATGGCCTGCGGTGTGGAGAGCAGCCCAGCACTTCTTCCTCCCTACACAGGTACGAGCAACGTCGTACCATGTGGTCAAGCAGAACCACGTGACGCGACACAGGTTGCACGCTATTAGGCTGCCTCGGCCCACAGTGTCCCTCCCGGACACTAACACATGTGGAACAGCGTTTCATGTGTGGACGCTGGTACAGAAGGTCCTCGCCCAGTTTACAACACTTTCCCTACACACCTTTCTATTAACTGGTAATCTACATAAATTATGTTATATGAATTAATAACAGTAATTGAAATAAGACACATGCTGAATGTTTTGAATGTCGTTATCTTATTACTCACGGCGTTGCATTATAGCACCACTAATTTTACTGCATATCACTTGGTACAAAGGTGTACCGCATTTGAAGATTACCGTCTCTATAAGGCACATCCACGAATCCCTGCTACTTCCGTTTAACATTTATACTGTATCAGCTGGTCATTGCCAGTTGCGCACATTCTTGAGTTGTCAGCCATAGAAAAAATAAAATATTCCCACTCTCACTTCTGTGTACTAACCCTGCAGTCGCCGCGCTACCTCCCACTCTGACCCTGACATATGCGGCAAACTGCACTTATCTCAGGGCTAAAATTAAAATTAAACAGATCTTAAAGTAATATCCTCTCCGTAAGTATTTTTGTTTCTTACTGAGTAAAAAAAATACATACTTAAGATTCTCTTAACGTTAGTTGACGTGTTTGGATTCGGCTGTTAGGTGCTTGATGTATATATATAAAAGGCAATGTCCTGACAGTCGAACTCATCACAGCCCAGCCCACACCGCCAAGGACAGATACTCGAAATTCGGAGAAGGTTTGGATCTTATACTGTAGGCGTCATTTAAGAAATTTTTTTTTCTAAGTTCCACCCCAAGGTAGGTGAAATAGGAAATGAAGTTTTTTTTTTTGAAAAATGTTCCTATTTGGAAGGTAGACCTACGAAAATTGATATTTGATTTCTCGGTCAGAAATAAAGAAATACGTGTTTCAGCATGTGGAAATTTAATCCTCTGAGGGTGAAATAGTGTGTGTAAGCCTTTTTTGAAAATGTATCGTTATTAAAGAACTACTAAAGTATTTTTAAAGCTACATCTATGAACGAACACTGCTTACAAATAAAAAATTGGTTACAAGTAAAAAATCGTGTTTCATGTTTTTTGAAATTCAATCGCTAAAGAGTGAAATAAGAGTTGAGATTTTTTTTATCAAAAGCATTTTTAAACCCCAAACTACGAAAATTTAAATTTGGCTTCTCAGTTAGAAATACAAAAATACGGGTTTCACTGTTTTAGGAAATTCAACCCCCGTGGGGGTGAAACAGGTTCAGACCGATTCACTGACTCATGATCCCCCGGCCCAGACTGCTAAGGAGAGAAACTTGAAGTTTGGAGAGGGTGTGGATCTTATACTTATCGTTTAAGAAAGAATTGGCCGAAATTCCACACCTAAGGGGGTGAAATAGGGGATTAAAAGATTTGTAACAGTATGTCGCTGTTAAGGGAATTTTGAAGCTAGGACAAAGTCAACTGGTACTTGATTTCTCAGTCAGAAAATAAAAAATAAAAAAATACGTGTTTCAGAATTTTGGAAATTCAACCACTAAGGTGGTCAAATAGTTGGTGAAATTTTCTTGAAAATAAATAATTACTAAACAACTATTAAAGGATTTTTAAGGTTTCATCCATGACAATTTGGTATTTGACTTCTAGGTTAGATATAAAAAAATACGTGTTTCTATGTTGCTGGAAATTCACGCCTAAGAGAGTGCAACAGAGGATGAAAATTTTTAAGAGAATATTTCTTTGTATTAAAAAAATTAAAGTTAAATTTATGTAAATTGACATTTCACTTTTCGAATAGATATAAAGAAATATTTATTAGGGGATGGAAGTTGCTATGGAAATATCCCCACAAGAACGCGAAAGGGATGATTAACAAAAACTTTGGGTTCCAGCTACCAGAGTAGGTTTTCGGTCAGAAGTTCGTTCAGAAAAGACCTTTCTTATATGGCGTTAACGTGAAAAGGGCAAAAGATGTCGCAATTTGTGAACGACATGAAAACTGGATTAAATAAAATAAAAAAACTCTGCAGGCCATACAGTCTACGGTCGGCCGTGAGCGTAACTCGCCTGTAGGCTACTAGGAATCTAGTCACAGATTGTCTCTGCACAGGTACATTTCTTATGTGTTCAACAAAGGCGCCGAGGGTGTTGCCGAATTGGGGGTGGGGAGGGTGGAGGGAGGGTCTCAGAGGTTTCCTTTGGCGTTTTATTCATGCATGTGTCAGTGTTGCATTTATCCGTGGTCGCGCTACAGGAGGGCGTGAAACACGAACGCTGAAAAGGTGTAAGAATACTTAGCTGCTTCACATCGGGTTCAGATTTCGTCCGATGGTTTCGAACGGTCCGTCGTGGTTCCACCCTGTACACCAGAGCAAAAGCTGTGGTTTCACTGCACGCCAAAGGGGCGCGATCCCGTTCAGTGCTGCTGCCGCCCACAGTGTCCTTAGAGAAAGACTGAATCGTCCAGGAAGTGGTTAATAGTGTCAAAGATTGTCAGAGCGTGATCTTGTTGCTCATCGCACTTGGAACTGTCGTTTTCGAACGCGAAGTGTGTGGGTATCAATTCTAAATGGGAAGGGTCGTTTCATTTACGCCCATCGTGCCACCATCCACGGCCTTTTCGTGTAGATTCTGAGCAACTGTGTGTCTGAAATGTTTTCATCAGCCACCCGTAAGAAACCGTGTGATTTCAACGCCGGGCGTGCGGTCCTGACCTCCAACCAGATGCGTCAAAAGAAGTGCTGAAATGAGGCCTAGACGACGCGCAACGACCTTCCCATTGTGTGGGACGTGCTCGGTGCTGTTGGGAACAGTTGTAGTGAAATTTGGTGCCAGTATGACGTCATTAGCACACCTTGCACCTCAGATGAACTTCTGAACGCTTGCCATTTTTTCGCATGTATTGGAAGTGAAACATGGACGATAAATAGTTTGAACAAGAAGAGAATAGAAGCTTTCGAAATGTGGTGCTACAGAAGAATGCTGAAGATTAGATGGGTAGATCACATAACTAATGAGGAGATATTGAATAGAATTGGGGAGAAGAGGAGTTTGTGGCACAACTTGACAAGAAGAAGGGACCGGTTGGTAGGACATGTTTTGAGGCATCAAGGGATCACAAATTTAGCATTGGAAGGCAGCGTGGAGGGGAAAAATCGTAGAGGGAGACCAAGAGATGAATACACTGAGCAGAGCCAAATTCCAAACTTCTACGTCCTAATGGGAGACAACTACGGCATTTCGTAGAGTCATGATTTAACTGTATTGCACAGTGTCTATTTGTGCAAGATCGCTACTGTGTCACAGGCCGGTAGTCAGACAATGGGTTATAGCAAGTACGGCTTGTTCTGTGTGTGGTGCAGTGGCTGTAATATTCAATGTGCAGCCCGATAGCCACATAGTCGTGCATTGTGTTAAAGAACTAGCTAGATTGAAGTCGTTGGGGAACGGGAATCTTGGCTCAATGACCTTTTAATTGTCAAAATATCAATCACAAATTACTCATAAGAGGGCAAGTTCCCATATATGTAAAGATTTCAAACAGCTTTTACCTTTCTTTAGTGTTTCCCGTTGGAACGCACAGAAGACTACCCAAATACGTTAACAATAAATACAGAAAATGTTCATCACAGACCAAATGCACTGAAGCCTCAAAGAAACTAGTATAGGCATGCGTATTCAAATACAGAGATATGTAAACGGGCAGAATACGGTGCTGCGGTCGGCAACGCCTATATAAGTCAACAAGTGTCTGGCGCAGTAGTTAGAGCGGTTACTGCTGCTACAATGGCGGATTATCAAGATTTCAGTGAGTTTAACGTGGTTTTACAGTCGGCGCACGAGCGATGGGACACAGCATCCTTGAGGTAGAGATGAAGTGGGGATTTTCCCGTACGACCATTTCATGAATGTACTGTGAATATCAGGAATCAGATAAAACATCAAATCTCCGACATCGTTACGGACGGAAAAAGATCCTTCGAGAAAGGGACCAATGACAAGTGAAGAGAATCGTTGAACGTGACAGAAGTGCAACACCATAGCAAATTGCTGCAGATTTCAATGCTGGGCCATCAGCAAGTGCCTGCTTATGAACCATTCAATGAAACATCAACGATATGGGCTTTCAGAGCCGAAGACCCACCCCTGTTCCCTTGATGACTGCACGACACAAAGCTTTACGCCTCGCCTGGGCCCGTCAACACCGACATTGGTTTGTTGATGATTGGAAACATGTTGCCTGGTCGAAAGAGTCTCGTTTCAAATTGTATCGAGCGGTCGGACGTGTACGCGTATGGAGACAACTTCATGAATCCATGGACGCTGCATGTCAGTAGGGGACTGTCGAAGCTGGTGGAGGCTCTGTAATTGGCGGGGCGTGTGCCCTTGGAGTGATATGGGCCCCCTGGTACTCTAGACAGGACTGACTGGTGACAGGTACAGAAGCATCCTGTCTGGTCATCTGCATCCATTCATGTCCACTATTCATTCCTACGGACTTGGGCAATTCCAGCAGGACAATGCGACACCCCATACGTCTATAATTGCTACAGAGTGGCTCCAGAGATACTCTTATGAGTTTAAACACTTCCGCTGGCCATTAGACATTAACATTATTGAGCATATCTAGGATGCCTTCCAACGTGCTGTTCAGAAGAGATCTCCACAGCCTCCTACTCTTGCAGATTTATGGACAGCCGTGCAGGATTGAAGGTGTCAATTCCCTCCAGCAGTACTTCAGACATTAGTCGCGTCCATGCCACGTCGTGCTGCGGGATTTCTACGTCCTCGCGGGGGCTCTTCACGATATTAGGCGGGTGTAACAGTTTCTCTCGGCTCTTCAGTGTATAACTCACTAGCGATCAATTTTGGAACAAAACTGATTTTTTTCACTGTTCCACCCTCAAAGGCACAATATATTTGTTCGTGATTACAATTGTGCTTCTACAAATTACATCTTATTCAGTAGTTCTTTCTGCTCTTTCTCTGTTTCTGTGACGTTAAGCGCTATATCCCTCCTGTATCTCTTGCATTCTAAGTATGTTAGCTATAACGAATACGCATAAAGACGAACCAGTTCAAACGCCAGATTTACGACACATTTACGTATTGCTAGAGATATTTATGTATATAAAAAGTACACACCCCTTAAAGCCTCTGTGCAGATGCCAGACAAATATTTACTGACTTAAACTACGCCAATGTGGCCTACAGGTATCATCTAAGCTACAGAACATGCGCGGTGCGCGAGATTTTCAATATTCTCCCGCTTTCTGCGTGCAAACTACAGATCCTAAAGAAAAAATGAATATGATCTTTTTTGTAGGAAATTTAATGTAGTTTCATTGGGAAGTGGGAGAGGTTTTCAAGTTATTCAAGAACAACGTGCGTACATAGCTGCCTTTCAAGCGCACTCCCACCCCCCACTCTCCCCCAAAAAATGGTTCAAATGGCTCTGAGCACTATGGGACTTAACATCTGAGGTCATCAGTCCCCTAGAACTTAGAACTACTTAAACATAACGAACCTAAGGACATCACACACATCCCTGCCCGAGGCAGAATTCGAACCTGCGACCGTAGCAGTCGCACGGTTCCGGACTGAAGCGCCTAGAACCGCTCGGCCACAACGGCCGGCTCTCACTCTCCCCACCGCCAGCCTCCGCCTCCTCCCCCCTCGCACAGGTCAGAAAATTTAGCAAGTTCTTCATGACACTCCGTCCTATCACTGTACAAAAACTTGCGACTACACAAATTATTTCTCATATTCGACCTTTTTCTGTATTCGACCTTTTTCTGTCATCATTGACAGGGCTATTACGCCACCAGCTTGGAGAGCTATTTCGTTAATAATATTAATTAAACCTTTCCCTTAAGTGTATTGAAAAGAAAAATGACTTTTGTAAAAGTTATGCATAAATTAATTATGTTTACAATACGATCTCACCGTATATAATAACAGTAGTAGGAACAAGACCAGACAAACAAATCGACTTAATTGTTAATTTTATGCAGCTAAAATTCACAAACGTATGAGTTACAAATTTACACAAGCGTCAGTTTTGCAAGTTTTAAGTGCACGAGTAAGCCGGTGGTGTAATAATAGCCCGGAAAATGACAACCAAAAAAGGACGTTAGTAGGTTGTAAACAACTATTATGCAAACTGTGGTGTCACCGCCAGACACCACACTTGCTAGGTGGTAGCCTTTAAATCGGCCGCGGTCCATTAGTATACGTCGGACCCGCGTGTAGCCACTATCAATGTTTGCAGACCGAGCGCCGCCACAGGGCAGGTCTAGTCTAGAGAGACTCCCTAGCGCTCGCCCCAGCTGTACAGCCGACTTTGCTAGCGATGGTTCACTGTCTACATACGCTCTCATTTGCAGAGACGACAGTTTAGCATAGCCTTCAGCTACGTCATTTGCTACGACCTAGCAACGCGCCATATTCCGTTACTATTAGAAATATCTTCAAGAATGTATTCTGAACAGATAATATTGTGAGTCATGTACCGCCAAGAGCGACGTTCATCGTTAATGGATTAAAGTTAAGTATCAAACTAATTACGTACGCTTTCTGAATTCTCATTCCTTGTCATGTTCCAGACCTCACGTCAGTATAGTTCTTTCCTCTTCACGCCATCCTGCGTGAGCTAAAACGCGTGCATTTCGGCCTCCACTCGTAACACGGTTGTTGGCTCTTCTGCTAACACAAAAGAAACGCTCTGTATTTACACAGATACATCGCAAGCCACTTACAACCCCTGAAGCTTTGCTGTTTACCATATGTGGCACGTATTTGTCAAGAGCGTGTTTACACTTTCACATTTACGCATCATTCATATTTGATCTTAGCAGTCGCACTTCCCTTTTGGGCAGGTTGCTCCTGGCTATCATCTCAACCACCCATAAACACTCTTCTAGTTTCTTAGCCTATTTTTGCCTCTCGTGAACGTAGTCGCTGTAACATCATTATGATAAATAATCCCAGTCTCTCCAAAAGTTAAAAATATTTCTGTAGCGTGTGAGCTGTACGACAGTCGCCTGATAACAGGTACCGAATTACTTCACGATACTGTCGTAACCGCCTCTGATACATCAGAACTTTTCTCGGTCGATACTTGGAAAACTAAACGCCGACTCCTGCTACTACCTTATGACCAGGGTATTTCTGTACTAACGAATTTAGGCTGTCTTTGAATGGCTACGATCGATGTGTTTAAAACGGAAACAGCTACGAACACAAGTTCAGTAATTTAAGTCCAGCACAGCTAGTTAGTTCTGTCGACGTGAGTTAGAAGTTGGATTCACTTTGTACGTCGTTGCAACAAATGTTTCTGCTTGACGCTGTCGACACTCCACCCTCGTGGGAGTCTAATGACCGCTGCGTAACAAAAAAAGTGAAGAACCCAGAAGAGATGGTCGGATGTGCACGTAGCTTCGTACATACGAGGGCAGTTCAATAAGTAATGCAACACATTTTTTTTCTGAAACAGGGGTTGTTTTATTCAGCATTGAAATACACCAGGTTATTCCCCAATCTTTTAGCTACACAACACTATTTTTCAACGTAATCTCCATTCAATGCTACGGCCTTACGCCACCTTGAAATGAGGGCCTGTATGCCTGCACGGTACCATTCCACTGGTCGATGTCGGAGCCAACGTCGTACTGCATCAATAACTTCTTCATCATCCGCGTAGTGCGTCCCACGGATTGCGTCCTTCATTGGGCCAAACATATGGAAATCCGACGGTGCGAGATCGGGGCTGTAGGGTGCATGAGGAAGAACAGTCCACTGAAGTTTTGTGAGCTCCTCTCGGGTGCGAAGACTTGTGTGAGGTCTTGCGTTGTCATGAAGAAGGAGAAGTTCGTTCTGATTTTTGTGCCTACGATCACGCTGAAGTCGTTTCTTCAATTTCTGAAGAGTAGCACAATACACTTCAGAGTTGATCGTTTGACCATGGGGAAGGACATCGAACAGAATAACCCCTTCAGCGTCCCAGAAGACTGTAACCACGACTTTACCGGCTGAGGGTATGGCTTTAAACTTTTTCTTGGTAGGGGAGTGAGTGTGGCGCCACTCCATTGATTGCCGTTTTGTTTCAGGTTCGAAGTGATGAACCCATGTTTCATCGCCTGTAACAATCTTTGACAAGAAATTGTCACCCTCAGCCACATGACGAGCAAGCAATTCCGCACAGATGGTTCTCCTTTGCTCTTTATGGTGTTCGGTTAGACAACGAGGGACCCAGCGGGAACAAACCTTTGAATATCCCAACTGGTGAACAATTGTGACAGCACTACCAACAGAGATGTCAAGTTGAGCACTGAGTTGTTTGATGGTGATCCGTCGATCATCTCGAACGAGTGTGTTCGCACGCTCCGCCATTGCAGCTGTGCACGGCCGGCCCGCACGCGGGAAATCAGACAGTCTTGCTTGACCTTGCGGCGATGATGACACACGCTTTGCCCAACGACTCACCGTGCTTTTGTCCACTGCCAGATCACCGTAGACATTCTGCAAGCGCCTATGAATATCTGAGATGCCCTGGTTTTCCGCCAAAAGAAACTCGATCACTGCCCGTTGTTTGCAACGCACATCCGTTACAGACGCCATTTTAACAGCTCCGTACAGCGCTGCCACCTGTCGGAAGTCAATGAAACTGTACGAGACGAAGCGGGAATGTTTGAAAATATTCCACAAGAAATTTTCGGTTTTTTCAACCAAAATTGGCCAAGAAAAAAAATGTGTTGCATTACTCATTGAACTGCCCTCGTATAATCAACATCGGCTGGTATATAAATGAATAGACCAGAATAAAAACCGTCTGGGTTGCGAAATTATTGACTATCAATGATACGTTTCACCCTTTTTTGGCATCATCAGGTTGTGTAAAAGTAGCTGGATATAAAATCCACCCGCCATAGAGCCATATAAAATGTAAAATGGACGCAACAGTAACATTTTATATGGCTTTATGACAGATGTGTTTGATATATAGCTACTTTAACACAACCTGATGATGTCGCAAAAGGGTGAAACGCGTCATTTATATTTAATAGTTTCGCAACCAAGACTGTTTTTATTCTGAAATAATTCGAAACCTCCCCCCTCCCCCTTTGTTCCACTCACGGATCGTGCGAGGGAAAATCGACTGTCTGAACGCCTCAGTACGAGCTCTAATTTCCCTTATCTTTGAATGGTGATCATTGCGCGATATGAAAGTTGGTGGTAGTAATATATGCTCTACATCCTCGGCGAAGATCGGATTTTGGAATTTAGTGAGCAGCCTTTTCCGTTTAGCGCGTCGTCTATCTGCAAGTGTGTCCCACTTCAGGCTTCCTATGAGATTTGCTAGCTCTCGCGATGGCTAAATGTACAAGTCACGAATCTTGCCGCTCTTCTTTGGACCTTCTCAATCAGTCCAACTGCTAAGGGTCCCATACAGACGAACAATACTGGTTGTAAGGTTCCAGTCGACAACGTCTGATCACCACAAATTAGGATCACCGCATTGTGCACTGGATGAACTTAAGTATTGTAAGCAATTTCCTTTGTTGAAGGTTCAAATGGTTCAAATGGCTCTGAGCACTATGGGACTTAACATCTATGGTCATCAGTCCCCTAGAACCTAGAACTACTTAAACCTAACTAACCTAAAAACATCACACAACACCCAGTCATCACGAGGCAGAGAAAATCCTTGACTCCGTTTGTTGAAGAACTTCATCGCTTCAGGAGTCTACTAATAAACAGCAATATAGAATTCGCCTTACCCGTTACTTGCGCAATCTGATCGTTCCACTTGAGATCATTTCGAATAGCCACACCCAGATACATGAGGGATGTTACCGCTTCCAAAGACTGGGCATTTATTTTGCACTCGTACATTAATGGGGATTTTCGCTTTGTTGTACGCAGTAGGTTACACTTAGTAAAATTGAGAGATAACTGCCAGTCATTACACCACTCATTTATTTTCTGCAAATCCTCATTGATTTGTTCACAACTTTCGAGTGATACTACTTTCCTGTAGACCACAGCATAATCGGCAAACAGTCTAATGCCTCTATCAGTACCATCAACCAGATCGTTTATGTAAATAGTGAAACGTAGTGGATCTATTACGCTGCCCTGGGGCACACCTGATGTTACGCTTGTTTCTGTTGAATTCTCACGTAATTCTTGTCATGTGATAGCATAGTGGTCCCATTTTTCAACAGGACAATGCTTGTCTACACGTGGCACGTATGACCTGCCTGTGTGGCGTTGAGGTACTCCTGTGGCCAACAAGATCCCCATATCTGTCCGCAACTGAACATGTGTGAGACTGGCTCGGGCGTCAACTTCATCCCAGTGCAAGTATCCAGGATATCTAGGACCAGTTACAGCAGTTGTGGCCAACCTTGCCTCATGAAGGGATACAATAGCTCTT
The DNA here is from genome assembly GCF_023898315.1 of Schistocerca nitens. Classification (NCBI taxonomy): domain Eukaryota; kingdom Metazoa; phylum Arthropoda; class Insecta; order Orthoptera; family Acrididae; genus Schistocerca; species Schistocerca nitens. Next base: position 41,667,778 of record NC_064622.1, read on the forward strand.
TTGATACAGTTCCCAAACGAATCAATACATGTATCTATGCCGAAGGGAGTGCAACATAATACTGACAAATGGTCTCATACTGCCAAGCTGTTTGTGGCTATACTTACTGCAAACACTGAAACAATTTCACTATTCTCTCAACCCATGAAATTGCTTTTTGTTTGCTTCTCCCCTTCTGGATGAGTCACTGTGTTTCTCATGTAATCTGTATTTCCGCTAACTTTCCACGCCTGGTTTAAAGCAGACCTTTATTCCTAGTGGAGTTTCGTAGAGAGCGCCCGCTGTGTTGGCGTACACAATTGGGATGTCATGCCAACATTTACTTAGCCACTATCGTGAGTTAAAAAACATTTAAAATCTACCTCATAGTGATCGCCCGCAGTCAACAGCAGTAGGCGTCCATCACGAGCAACAGTACGAAGCCCAAACAACAGCAATGTGGGCAAGGGAATGTCTTGAATTGAACCTGGATCAGTGATGCCAGGTTTTCTTCAGCGATGAGAGCAGGATATGTCGGACACCTGATATTCGCTGTAGAATAGAATGGAGGCGACCAAGTACCAACGCAAGTATCAGGCACTCAGTCCAACGGGTCCAGCAGTAAGTTGGGTCAGCCATCTTTTGATCTAGTGTCATGTACATATGTGGCCATGGAGATCGTTGCTTGAATCCCAGATAGAGGTGGGGATTTTTCCTCATTCCAGACCCTCCAGGATGGCTCCAGGCCCAATCAATGTGCTATCATATGAGTACTGGGGATCTTTCCTGGAGGTAAAAGTCTTCCAGGCTGATGGGTCTGACATCCTGCCTCTCCTGGTGCCACACACTCTACTTAGATTTAGTGTGTCACAGACTTTACCTTTGGTTTACCTTTTTTCATTAAATACATATGAAGGTCTTCTCTCTTCCCGATCGAAGGTAATCTGAGGGTACGGGAGTTTTGGGATCGAATACGCCAACCGACTGTCCAGCCATACAGTCAACATTGTGGCCCATATTTGTAAAGACAATAATGAACGAGCACACCGCTCCCAACTCGGGCTTTCTCCCGAGGCAGGTATTAACAGAGTGGAATGGTCTGCAATAACTGCTAACATGAACCCTTCTGAGAATGCTTGGAGTGTCGAAATTTGTTGTTTGTCGTCGTCAGAAACTGGAGAACCTCAGGAGGGCCGTTGATGAAGAGCGAGACGGGCTTCAGCAGCAACACTTCGCCACTTTGTGGGCATCACAGTCTACAGAGTGCGTGTTGTGTGCGATCTAACGCGACAAACAAAGCAGTCATTTTAATTCACTTAAACCTAAGTGAAGTTTAACGCGTAGTGGAAATAAAAGACACTGTGACTGGAAACAGTAAACTTTAATTTCAATCGATATGTGCAGATTCAATGTTATTAGAAAAACCACAGTTTTCCAAGCTAAATACTAGTTCTTTCAGCTTGACAGCAGTCTGTAGACGATCCAGTGATGTCACGCTGAAGTTTTTCCGTATAGCTAACCACTGATGCCAAAGAATGGAAATAAAGTTGCAGCAGAACAGGTTTCGATTTTTTTCGGTATAATTTCACCTTCGCCAAACTTCTGTAGTGATTTCGGTTTTGCAGTTAGGATGTACGAGGGCCATTCAATAAGTAATGCAACACATTTTTCTCGACCAGTTCGGTTGAAAAAATGCGGAATTAGCTGTGGGATATTGTGGAATATTCCTGCTTCAGCCGCTATAGTTTAGTGAAGTTCCGAAAGGTGGACATACTATAGTGAGCTTCAAAATGGAGTCTGTAATAGAGGTGCATTCCAAGCGGAAAGATATAATTGAATTTCTTTGAGCAGAAAACCAGAACACCGTAGACATTAATAGTCTCTTGCAGACGTTCTCATTCGAAGTGATCGACTGATCATAGTCAACCACCTCGCTGCACAACTGGCTGCTGATAGTACTGACAGACTCGTTCAGCAGTTGCGGTACTCAAAGGTGTGTGCCCTCTGTCTTCCTCGCCGCCTAACACAAGACGTACGGACTATTTGTGCGGCATTGCTTGCGTGTTACGAGGCTGATCGTGACAATTTTTTGTCCAACATCGTCACAGGCGATGAAACATCGGTTCATCCCTTTGAACCACAAACAAAGCGGCAACCCATTGAGTGGCAGCACACCACCTCTCCTCTGGAATCTGAAGGGGTTATGCTGACTGACGTCCTCCCTCGTGCAATGATTGGCTCTGAAGTGCATTGTGCTACTCTCAGGAAATTATTTCCCCCATGTAAACGTATCTGTTGACTGCTTGGTGACGGTAGCTCCGACCTCTGAGCATTCGGTACGGTGGTTGTGTGGATGCCAGGGGATGGGCGTGCAGCTGCCAGCATGGCTGGCGTGTGTGCAGGTCTCTGCTGGCCAGCGCGGAACTGTCTATGCTGCAGTTGGCAGACGGTGCACGCTTCACAGTCACGAGTTTGTGCGATCGGTAGGATTTTTTTCACCAGATATATTTAGCAGAAACGTTGCGGTGGAGAAGGGTGTTTGTGTTCTCAAACGTTGGTGCAAGTACAAGAACTCGGATATATTTAGCGCTATGATCTGTCTGTCGCGGAAATTTCATTACTTGATTTGAATATGTTTGTGCGTGATACTCAAACATTGAAAATGTGCTTTTATTACGAAGAAGGATCATCATAAGGTTGGTGATAATTCTTTTAAGCGATCTATTCGACTCCTGTAAATTGTTAGAGAATTAGTTTGATAGGTTAGTGCAAATGGACTTTTTACCTCTATTTGTGACATCAAAATTGCGTCAGCTCTCTCTTTGCCCCCAGCATTATCCAATAGGAAAGCAGTATTCTGAGGAGAGATGAAAACCTCTGTCTGTGTGATTGGAGACGCTGGTTCACACAGACAAACAGCAAGTGGCCTCTTGGGAGAGACAGAGACAGGAAGTGAGTCTGAAATTTCCCGATCAATTTGATGCTTTGTTTGGGGCAGTGCAGGAAGCTACCACTTTATGCTTTGTTTGAGGGGCGTGAGGTCAAAGTAGGCCACTATCCGGTCCATGGTCGGCAGTATTTTGTATTGTGGTCTGTAATTAATACATTGGCGGTTTCTGAACGTCATGGCGGCTCCCTGACGACAGACATACATGAGGGACACCCCAAACAATTGCTACTATACTGCACTTCATTCTATCATTCCTCGGTGCTTAGAGTTATTATGTTATGGGAGGCGGAGTGTGTGTGTCTGTGTGTGTGTGTGTGTGTGTGTGTGTGTGTGTGTGTGGGAGGGGGGGGCAGACATGAGTTCTCTTCAAGTGGTGGAGCCCTTTCTCTCGTAAACTGTTTAAATAAAGAATATGCATCAGTATCTTATTGACCTCCAGGACAGAGTTAGCCTTTTTCCCACTAGTTTCTTGTGGTAGGGATGGAGAGGGAGGGATGAGAGGTGGGTTGGCGAGTCACCTGGTGGTGGCATTGTGCACTACAGTATTTGATCCCTGCATGTCAAGATGAGTAAAGACACGAACGTTTTTTTCCAACAGGACAACACCTCCAATCTGTAGCAGTGTAATTACGTAATTGTAGTTGCTGGATGTGAGGTTTTCCTGGTAAACAAAGAGATTCAAGGCCTGAAAGTTGAATTTCATAAATAAATACAGTATATCTATTGCTATGTAATTAAATGTCCTCTGACGAGATTCCTTCCTCTCCAGCAAAGGCTCACCAATTTCCAGATGCGGGAGAGGAGGAAGGTCTGGGGTTGGGAGAGGAGGGTTGGGGGGATTTCTCAAGATGGGGAGGAGGTATGTAATTTATCAATTTAATTAAAGTCAATTAAGTTGATATCAAAGATGTGCTTGTATCAGCAAGGAGAGGGGGAGTGTTGGAGGTTTCCTGAGGAGTGGGGAAGGTGGTGGTTTCTCAGGAGGATGGATTGTCCCCAGGGGTTATAAATCCACCCACAAGTGATCCTAAACCACTTAGTCAAACAACAGAGTAAGGTCATAAATCAATCAAGTTTGTCAAGGATATGGGCAACCTGCACTAACAAAATGTGTTAGAATACTGTTTGTCCCACTACTAATTTGGCTCATTAAAACTTCATGCCATTTCGCAAACTCACTGGAATCAAAAATGTTCAAATGTGTGTGAAATCTTATGGGACTTAACTGCTAAGGTCACCAGTCCCTAAGCCTACACACTACTTAACCTAAATTATCCTAAGGACAAACACACACACCCATGCCGGAGGGAGGACTCGAACCTCCGCCGGGACCAGCCGCACAGTCCATGACTGAAGAGCCCTAGACCGCTCGGCTAACCCCGCGCGGCTCACTGGAATCGAAACCAGCAAAGTTTACAGTAACATTAAATGAATTCTTTCGAGCGCCGACGGAGGAATTGACGCTAATATTAAAAAGGAAACACTTTCCTGGTTTTTACAAATATCTATTTGACCACGACCCTATTTTCTGTGTGTCTGGCCATCGTCTGGTGATAATGGGATGTTGCAACCACAGACAAACTGACGTGCGATTTGTACAGACACTACCGATGAAATAAATGACGTACAGAATGCATAATTTCTAATCGCGGCCTGGCACGAATTCCTCTCTTGTGCCAACCTCTTCGTCTCAGAGTAGCAGATGGAGGAGGAGGCGAAGATTAGTGTGTCATGCCCCGTCGACATTGAGATCGTTAGAGACGGAGCACAAGCTCGGATTTTGGAAGGATGGAAATCGGCTGTGCCCTTTCGAAGGAACCATCCCTGCATTTGCCTTAGGCGACTAAGGGAAATGACGGAAAGCCGAAATCAGGATAGCTGGACGCGGATTTGAACCGTCGTCCTCCCAGATGGGAGTAGCATATGCACCTTACGTTCCCAATTATTACTTTCGAAAGGTACCAGATTATTTTGTAAATTTAGCAAAAAGCTGTCCAATGATTCTGGAAAACTTATTGATAGTTAACACTGACAATGACTTGATTGAAATTTACTTGCATTTTTAAAGACGTATTTAAAACTGGTTTAGTAAAACTGTAAAATGCTTCGAAAGCAAGTGCATGACAATGCTGAACGTGTATAATATGATGGATAATCTTAGAAACGGACTAACAAAGAAGAAACAGCTCTCTCCGACATGAAGCAGATAGAAAAATTAAACTGTGTTGTTCGTCTGAACTGACCAGCAAAATTCACAGAATTTTTTTATCATTTGTAGATACAACTTTAGAGTACCTAAATAAATGATATGATTTTAATAACACAAAACTGATTATTTATCCTAAGCAATATTTATTTAAAAAGCAACCTTGAATTTTGCCATTTTGTTAACGTAGTTGAGAATTTGAAGCTGCAAAATCGCAAATTAAATGTGGATGATCTTTATGAGGATATTGCATTATTAAACACATCATATGATGAAATAAATATTTCTGGAGCTTTTGCAGAATTATCCACTGCACAAAAATGGTAACAAATATTCAGTAACCCAAATGATGATTTCAAAGATTTGTACAACTTAACTTTATCCAGAATCTTTAGAGATTTATTCTTGACATCAAACATTACAAACAGTTGGTATGAACATAGGAACAAAAATCCCTCTTTGCAGAGATATCGAGGGAATTCCCTGCAGTGAGTGCTGATGGTGTAACTTATCTTAAATGTGCACTTTTACTCACCTTCGTGCTTACATTTGGTCATTGTATTTGTTTCTTTTTGTGTGATTATAGTTTCTGTGTTTTAGAGTAACTTCAGTTACAACCATCTGTTCAGTGTTCGAAATGAAGGATATGCAGAACACGTACGGCCTATCAGATGGGAATGGGGTCGCAGCACGTCAGCTTTATCCTGAACGGAACCCGGGGAGTCAATTGCCTTGTGCAACAACGTTTGTACGACTTCACAAATACTTGCGAGAGAGAGGCTCATCTGAGAAGAGTTGCAGTTGGTGGGAGACCACGCGGGATATGAACGCCTGAGCTTGAAGAACAAGTTCCTTGTGCTGTGGATGAATCTCCGCCAACCAGTACAAGGAGGATTGCGCTAAGGAGACCGTTAATCACATGACGATCTGGAACATTCTGTATGAAAATCTTTTACACCCGTACACCTTCGACGCGTGCAAAGTTTAAATCAGCCGGACTTTCAGCCGAGAATAGCTTTCACTCAACGGTTGTTAGGCAGTGTGCTGTGTATCTGTAGTTCTTAGCATGCACCTTAATCACTAATGATGCTGCCTTTTCACGTGATGAAGATCACGTCTGGGCTCACGAAAACCCTCATGAAGTGCAACAAGGGAAGTATTAACAGAAATTAAGATGGAATCGTTCCTGTGATTTCATTGGCCGTTACTTTTTACCACAAGGTCGTGCTGGGCTCACATAGCTACGATTTCTCAGACATGAGTTACTTCGTTTACTTGAAGCTGAAGCTCTAGATGTCATCCAACAAATGCGGATTATGCACGATTGTGCTCCACGTCAGTTTACACGGATAGTTCGCCAGTGTCTCGATAAACATTTCCCGAACAGGTGGATAGGTGGAGGGGGACCCATTGCATGGCCCACCCGCTCGCCAAATTTGGACCACATGGAATTTTTTTTCCTTTGGGGACATTTAAAATCGTTGGTGTATTCAACTCCCATACCAAATGTTGATGTTCATAGGGAGCGTATCCAGAACCTATCTGATCAAATACGGAACGCACCAGGAGTTTTCTCTAACCTACGGCAAAGTATGGAACGCAGGCTCAGGGGATGCGTGGAACCAGGAGGTGGTTAACTGAGCAAGTTTCTTAAACGTAAATGTGTTTGGCAACTGTGTCGTTTTTGTGCCATGAATAATAAATCCTTTCATACCTCCGTAACGAAGGATTTTTTGTTTTGTTTTAATATCAGGAATGTCCACCTCCTTTTGCTGAGTGGTTAGCGTGTCTCAATGTCATGAGAGGGGCCTAGGCTCGTTTCCCCGCCTGCTCGAAGATTTTCTCCACGCGAGGACTGGATGTACTGTTGTTCTCATCTTCATTTCTCTGTAGGTCCATGTTTTTCGAGATGATTGCGGGACTCGGCTGTTCGATACAGGATGTCAAATGAAACGCCTTGCAGCCGTCTAGTTTCAAATTTATTTTATTTGGCAACCAGTTTCAGCGTTTTACTACGCCATCTTCAGGCCCCTGACCGATGTAGGAAGACTCTCCCTTGGTTGTGATTAAAACAGGGGCTCGTAATACCGGTATTAGTAGATTTTTGCTTTAACGGTCACTTCAACCATCATCTGCCCATCTGTTTGCCAGACGATGATAGAAGTGATCGCTATAGCAAAAATCTAAAAATACTAGTATTGCTGGCCCCTGTTTTAATCGCAACCAAGGGAGAGTCTTCCTACACGTCGGTCAGGGGTCTGAAGATGGCGTAGTAAAACGCTGATACTGGTTGCCAAATAAAATACGGTTTGAAACTAGACGGCTGAAAAGAGTTTCATTTGACACCTTCATCTTCATTTCGTCATCATCGAAGCGCAAGTCACCGAAGTGGGGCCAAGTAAAGAGACTTGCACCAAGCGGTGGAACTCCCCGAAGGGGACGCCTGGCCAAAATATGTCCTACGCACATTTCATCTCATATCAGGAGCAAATCCTTGAAATTTCAAAACGCATGTTTTTATACACTCTGTATCAATATTCATATGTAACATTACAAACTCGGCATCTCTTCTTCTTCCACTGAAGGTTGCCGCGCGGGATTAGCCGAGCGGACTAAGGCGCTGCAGTCATGGACTGTACGGCTGGTCCCGGCGGAGGTTCGATTCCTCCCTCGGGCATGGGTGTGTGTGTTTGTCCTTATGATGATTTAGGTTAAGTAGTGTGTAAGCTTAGGGACTGATGAACTTAGCAGTTAAGTCCCATAAGATTTCACACACATTTGAACATTTTTTGAACACTGAAGGTTCGCGTCCTGCGCCACTCCTTTAAATCATCACACTAACGATAAAATGACAGCTATCTAAGCTATCAGTGACCATGCGACAGAATAGCAACTGAAATCCATAAGCAGAGGAAAGGTCAATGGACCTGACGGGATACCAGTTCGATTTTACGCACTGTGTGCGAAAGAACTTCCCTCTTGAAACTTCCTGGCAGATTAAAACTCTGCCGGACCGAGACTCGAACTCGGGACCTTTGCCTTTCGCGGGCAAGTGCTCTACCAACTGAGCTACCCAAGCACGATACACGCCCCCTCCTCTCAGCTTTACTTCTGCCAGTACCTCGTCTCCTACCTTACAAACTTTACAGAAGCTCTCCTGCGAACCTTGCAGAACTAGCACTCCTGAAAGAAAGTATATTACGGAGACATTGCTTAGCCACAGCCTGCGGGATGTTTCCAGAATGAGATTTTCACTCTGTAGCGGGGTGTGCGCTGATATGAAACTTTCTGGCAGAGGCAAAGGTCCAGAGTTCGAGTCCCGGTCCGGCACACAGTTTTAATCTGCCAGGAAGTGTCTCAATGTCATGAGAGGGGCCTAGAAGAAGAGTGAAAATCTCATTCTGGAAACTTCCCTCTTTTCTGCCAATGGTGTACCATAGGTCTTTATAGGAACGAAGGGTTCCTAATAATTGAAGAAAGGGCAGGTCATTCACGTTTTCAACAAACGTCGTCGTCGAACAGGCGCACTAAACTGTAGGCCTCCCACGTCACTCAGTTGTAGAACTTTGGAACACGTTATATGCTCGAACGTAATGACATTTCTGGAGACCGAAAATTTTCTCTGTGGAAATCAACGCAAGTTCGAAAACAACGATCGTGTGAAATCCAGCCCGCTCTGTTCGTCCATGAGACCCAGGAAGCAACAGATACGGGCGCCCAGCTAGATGCCGTGTCCCTTAACTTGCGAAACGCGTTCGATACAGTTCCGCATGGCCGCCTAATGAACGCAATACCAGCGTACGGAACTTCAGACAAGCTGTCTGATTGGATTGAAGAGTTTGTAGCAAACAGAACACAGCATACCATTCTGTACGGAGAGAAGTCTTCATACGTAAAAATAACTTCTGGCGTGCTCCAGGGATACGGCCATTACTTTTCTCCGTATTTATAGACCGAGCGAGGTGGCGCAGTGGTTTACCGACCCATCAGTCTACTGAGCGCGCTCAGCAAGATCGTTGAGAAGGTAATATTAAAACGACTCACCAGGCACTGCATCACAAACGACACCCTGAGACCGGAGCAATTCGGTTTCAGGAATCACCACTCAACAACACAACAACTCCTCCGCGTCGTTGAATACATAACACACGGATACAACACAAGCAAGGCAACTGGGGCGGTGTTCCTGGACATCGAAAAGGCTTTCGATCGTCTATGGCACAACGGCCTAATACGCAAACTTAGTGACGCAGGGTTCCCCGACGGGCTCGTACGTCTCATACGCTCATATCTCACGGACAGGAGTTTCAACACTGACGTGCAGGGCAAACAATCGACACGACATGGTATACAGGCAGGAGTACCCCAAGGAAGTATCCTAGGGCCCTTACTGTTTAACCTCTACATTAACGACCTCCCAGCTACACATAACACGACGGTAGCAATCTACGCGGATGACACTGCCATCCTTGCGCAAGATTGGAAGCCGTCTAACATTAACTCACGACTACAGACCGCACTCAGAACGGCGGAGCCTTGGCTGGTGAAATGGCGTCTTAGAGTAAACGTTGACAACTGCGAGGCCGTTCTGTTCACTAGAAGACCGAAGGAACTGCGCAAACATCAGCACTGCAACCCAATAACACTACACACACGCCCAATACGTTTCCGCGAGAAGGTCAAATACCTCGGTGTCTGGCTGGACAGGAAACTACTCTGGGGGGACCACATTCAACACGTGACCAACAAAGCTAACGCGAGGCTCAGACAACTCTACCCTATGCTTAACAGGCGTAGCACACTGAACAGGAGGGTGTCTAGGTCCATGTACATGACACTTATTAGACCCCTGATGACGTACGCAGCCCCTGTCTGGGGATACGCTGCGCCAACTCGCCTGCGCCGTCTGCAGCTCATACAGAACAAAGTACTCAAAATCATAAGCAACGCTCCGCGCTACACACGCATCGCGGACCTTCACCGGGAATACCGGCTAGATACTATCTTGCAGGTATTCCAAAAACTCTCCACACGACTGTACAATAACACGAGACACTCGCGCAACCCGTTTATCCTTTCTCTGGGTAACTACGACCACAACCATAGATGGAAGCATAACAGACCAAAGACATTACTGGCTAGGAACTGAACATCTATGGTCTATAGAACGCTAACACGACAGTACTGGCGAGCCCCTGCAACACAGTTATTACTGGAAACCCAGATGTGCAACTAGCCGAAAACAGGCAAACGCAGGGAAACCGTACTGTACACAGCACGCAAACCAGCCACACACACCCCATACACCGTCCGTGAGTCGATCTATGACCGATCGCCCACTAATCCACAACGACCTTGAACTGTTGCAGGGACGCAGCAACTGCAGCAAGCGCCGCAACAGGCTCCAACAACGACAAAGGTAACGATGCACGATACCTCGAACTAACATAACCACACCTTGCATGCACTGTCGCAGATAGCAAGCCGCTACTGCCCTTACTACCCGTCCTACTGTCGCAGAGGTTTTTTTCCCTTGGCTCTTGCCTTGGCACTTTTTTTCCTCTGCCCTTACAACCGCTACCCTTCAATCGTTTTCGACCACTTCTATCTCCTGATGGACCATGTTAATGAGTAATCTTACCCAGACGCATGGACAATATCACAGCCCACATCCTGTGACGCCTGATTCAAAAACTAACATGTATACGGAGGTGACAGTAGAACTTTTGGTTTGGTCACCACGTTGGTGTGGGCGTGGAGGGGCCCCATCCTGCGGCGCAGTGGTTAGCACACTGGACTCGCATTTGGGAGGACGACGGTTCAATCCCGTCTCCGGCCATCCTGATTTAGGTTTTCCGTGATTTTCCTAAATCGCTTCAGGCAAATGCCGGGATGGTTCCTTTGAAAGGGCACGGCCGATTTCCTTCCCCATCCTTCCCTCACCCGAGCTTGCGCTCCGTCTCTAATGACCTCGTTGTCGACGGGACGTTAAACACTAACCACCACCACCACCACCGTATTTATAGATGACCCAGTAGACAAGGTCGGATGTTGCATGAGGCCTTTCGCGCATGATGCTATGGTACACAGAGCAGTCGCGAAGGTAGAAAATTGTAGCGAAATGCAGGAAGACCTGCCGAAGACTGACTCTTGGTGCAGGGAGCGGCAGTTGACTCTTAACGTAAATGTAACGTATTGCGAATACATACACAGAAAAACTCTTTACTGTAATTATACAGAATTGCACAACAATCACTGGAAGCAGTTACTTCCATGAAATATTTATGAGTATGCGTGGAGAGCGGTTTGAAGTTGAACGACTTCATAAAATTCATCGTGAGTAAGGAGGTGCTAGACTGAGATGCATTGGAAGAAATGAAATGAAATATGGTCCATCTATCAAGGAAGTAGCTAGCAAAATACTCGATGCTCGTCAGTATGGGATCCGTACCAAATAGGACTGATACAGGAAATAGAGAAGATCCAAAGAAGAGTAACACGTTTCGTTACAGATTCACTTAATAAGGGCGAAAACGTTACGAAGATGCTCAGCCAACTCCCGTGGCAGGCACTTCAAGAAAGCCGTTCTGCATCACGGTAAGTTCTACTGTTAGAGTTCCAAAAGTGTATTTTCCTAGGACAGTCAAAAGTCGTGGGATAGCGATATGCACGCATACAATTTCCATTAGTATCGCATACATAAGGTGTAAAAGGACAGTGCGTTGGCGGAGCTGTCCTTTGCGCTCAAGTCGTGTAAAAAAGTTTCCGACGTGATTGTGGCCACACGACGCGAATTAACAGATATTGTACGAGGAGTGATAGTTGTAGCTTGACGTATGGGAAACCGGAAACCGTTAGGGCATTCAATTTTCCGAGATCCATAGTGTCAAGAGTTTGCCGAGAATACCACATTTCAAGCTTTACCGCTCACTTCGGACAACTTAAGGACCGAGACCAGTTGTAAGTGCTAACAGACAAGCAACACTGCGTGAAATAACCGCAGAAACCAATGTGGGACGTACGACGAATCCGTAACAACAGTGCGGCGAAATTTGTAGTTAACGTACCACGGCAGCATATGACCGGCAGGAGTGCCTCTGCTAACGGGAGGACGCGGCCTGCAGCGCCTCTTCTGGACTGGTGACCATATCGGTTGGACCCGGAGCTACTGGAAAACCGTGGCCTGTCGGATGTGTCCCGATTTCAGTACGTAAAAGCTGATGGCAGGGATCGAGTGTAGCGCAAACCATAAGGAGCCATGGAGCCAGTTGTCAACAAGACGCTGTGCAAGATGGTGGGGGTTCCAGCTCTATCAAAAATTTTTGAGAAAGTAATGTATTCAAGAGTAGCCTCCCATATTTGTAAAAATAAAGTACTAACAAAATGTCAGTTTGGTTTTCAGAAAGGCTTTTCAACAGAAAATGCTATATACGCTTTTACTGATCAAATATTAAATGCTCTGAATAACCGGACATCGCCCATTGGCATTTTTTGTGATCTCTCGAAGGCTTTTGATTGTGTAAATCATGGAATTCTTTTAGATAAGCTAAATCATTATGGTGTGAGGGGGGCAGCGCATAAATGGTTTAATTCATACTTAACTGGAAGAATGCAGAAAGTTGAAATAAGTGGTTCATGTAATGTTAAAACAAAAGCTGATTCCTCAAACTGGGGGGGCTATCAAGTACGGGGTCCCACAAGGTTCGGTCTTAGGTCCTTTACTGTTCTTGATATACATTAATGACTTACCATTCCACATTGATGAAGGTGCAAAGTTAGTTCTTTTTGGTGATGATACAAGTATAGTAATAATTCACAAAATTTTTCACAAAATTATTAAGTGGTTCTCAGCAAACGGACTCTCTTCAAATTTTGATAAAACACAGTATGTACAGTTCCGTACAGTAAATGGCACAACTCCAGTAATAAGTATAGAATTTGAACAGAAGTCTGTAGCTAAGGTAGAATTTTCAAAATTTTAGATGTGTCCATTGATGAGAGGTTAAACTGGAAGCAACACATTGATGATCTGCTGAAACGTCTGAGTTCAGCTACGCATGCTATTAGGGTTATTGAAAATTTTGGTGAAAAGAATCTCAGTAAATAAGCTTACTATGCCTACTTTCATTCACTGCTTTCGTATGGCATCATATTCTGGGGTAATTCATCGTTGAGTAAAAAAGTATTCATTGCTCAAAAACGTGTAATCAGAATAATTTCTGGAGCCCACCCACGGTCATCCTGCAGACATCTATTTAAGGATCTAGGGATCCTCACAGTAACCTCACAGTATATATATTCACTTATGAAATTTGTTGTTAATAATCCAACCCAGTTTAAAATTAATAGTAGTGTGCATAGCTATAACACCAGGAGAAAGGATGATCTTCACTATGCAGGGTTAAAACTGACTTGGGCACAGAAAGGCGTAAATTATGCTGCCACAAAAGTCTTTGGTCATCTACGAAACAGCATCAAAAGCCTGACAGATAGCCAATTAACATTTAAAAATAAATTAAAAGAATTTCTAGATGACAACTCCTTCTACTCATTGGCTGAATTTTTAGATATAAATTAAGGGAAAAAAAGCAACAACTTAAACATTAGTGTCATGCAATATTTTGTGTAATGTAATATCTTGTACAGACATCTTTTATTAACCTGACACGTTCCACATCATTACGAAGTGTCGTATTCATGATCTACGGAACAAGTATTAATCTAATCTAATCTAATCTAAAATCATGTGGTCTGTGTTTACATGGAATGGACTGGGTACTTTGGCCAAATGAACCGATCATTGACTGTAAATGGTTGTGTTCGGCTACTTGGAGAACATTTGCAGCCATTTATGGACTTGGTTGTTCCTAAACAATGATGAAATTTTTGTGGATGACAGTGCGCCATCTCAGTGGCCCACAACGGTCCGAGATTGGTTTGAAGTTCATTCTGTACAATTCGAGCGAATGATTTTGCCAACTATATCGTCCTACATTTATCCCATTGAACTTTTACGGGATATAATCGAGAAATCAGTTCGTGCATAAAATCCTGCTATGACAACACTTTCGCATTAAAGGACGGCTTATAGAGGTAGGCATGTCTCCGTATTTCTGCAGGGGACTTCCAATGACTTGTTGAGTCTACGCTGCGTCGAGTTGCTGCAGTACGCCGGGTAAAAGTGGGCACGATACGATATTATGAGGCATCCCATGACTGCTCCTTCCTATGTATACTACTGGCCATTAAAATTGCTACACCGAGAAGTGCAGATGAAAAACGGGTATTCATTGGACAAATATATTATTCTAGAACTGACACGTGATTACATTTTCATGAAATTTGGGTGCATAGATCCTGAGAAATCAGTACCCAGAACAACCACCTCTGGCCGTAATAACGGCCTTGATACGCCTGGGCATTGAGTCAAACAGAGCTTGGATGGCGTGTACAGGTACAGCTGCCAAAGCAGCTTCCACACGATGCCACAGTTCATCAAGAGTAGTGACTGGCGTATTGTGACGAGCCAGTTGCTCGGCCACCATTGACCAGACGATTTCAGTTGGTGAGAGATCTGGAGAATGTGATGGCCAGTGCAGCAGTCGAACATTTTCTGTATCCAGAAAGGCCCGTACAAGACCTGCAACATGCGGTCGTGCATTATCCTGCTGAAATGTAGGGTTTCACAGGGATCGAATGAAGGGTAGAGCCACGGGTCGTAACGCATCTGAAATGTAACGTCCACTGTTCAAAGCACCGTCAATGCGAACAAGAGGTGACCGAGACCTGTAACCAATGGCACCCCATACCATCACGCCGGGTGTTAGCCAGTTGGGCGATGACGAATACACGCTTCCAATGTGCGTTCACCGCGATGTAGCCAAACACGGATGCGACCATCATGATGCTGTAAACAGAACCTGGATTCATCAGAAAAAATGACGTTTTGCCATTCGTGCACCCAGGTTCGTCGTTGAGTACACCATCGCAGGCGCTCCTGTCTGTGATGCAGCGTCAAGGGTAACCGCAGCCGTTGTCTCCGAGCTGATAGTCCATGCTGCCGCAAACGTCCCCCAACTGTTCGTGCAGATGGTTGTTGTCTTGCAAACGTCCCCATCTGTTGACACAGGCATCGAGACGTGGCTGCACGATCCGTTACAGCCATTCGGATAAGATGCCTGTCATCTCGACTGCTAGTGATACGATTCCATATTCTGCTAACAGTCATTGTATCTCGACCAGTGTCGCGATACGATAAACCGCAATCGCGATATGCTACAATCCGACCTTTATCAACGTGGGAAACGTGATGGTACGCATTTCTCCTCCTTACGCGAGACATCACAACAACGTTTCACCAGGCAACGCCGGTCAACTGCTGTTTGTGTATGAGAAATCGGTTGGAGGAGGAGGATATGAGTGTTTAACGTCCCGTCGACAACGAGGTCATTAGAGACGGAGCGCAAGCTCGGGTGAGGGAAGGATGGGGAAGGAAATCGGCCGTGCCCTTTCAAAGGAACCATCCCGGCATTTGCCTGAAGCGATTTAGGGAAATCACGGAAAACCTAAATCAGGATGGCCGGAGACGGGATTGAACCGTCGTCCTCCCGAATGCGAGTCCAGTATGCTAACCACTGCGCCACCTCGCTCGGTAAATCGGTTGGAAACTTTCCTCATGTCAGCACGTTGTGGGTGTCGCCACCGGCGCCAACTTTGTGTGAATGCTCTGAAAAGCTAATGATTTGCATATCAGAGCGTCTTCTTCCTATCGGTTAAATTTCGCGTCTTTAGCACGTCATCTTCTTGGTGTAGCATTTTGATGGGCAGAAATGTACATCTATCTCTCCCCCCCCCCCCCCCCCGCTCCATCACGGAGGTTTACCAGCAATCTTTTTTCCCTCAAATCGTACGCGACTGGGACAGTACTCTCCGCAACACTCCCTAACGTGGTTTGCGGAGTAAGACGTAGATGTAGATGTTGACATTTTTGCAACTTTAATTTTACGATGAAATGAACACCCTTAGCTACTTACAGGCGTTGACATACGTCAACGGGGACAGATGAAAATGTGTGCCCCGACCGGGACTCGAACCCGGGATCTCCTGCTTACATGGCAGACGCTCTATCCATCTGAGACACCGAGGACACAGAGGATAGCGCGACTGCAGGGATTTATCTCTGGCACGCCTCCCACTTTTCCAACGTATTGTCCCGCAGTACATTCGTAGTGCCCCCGCCCATTATAGTCATTACTCGCGGCGCGTTGCCGATTCCCGTAAGAGTTCGGGCACTGTTTGTGCATACGCACAGAAGAAGAAGATGGTCAAGAGGCTGGTGAGCCTTATATATATATATATATATATATATATATATATATATATATATATATATATATATATATATATACTAAGATGGTATCTGTTCTTTCGGACACGTCCGAAAGAACAGATACCATCTTAGTATATATAACTTTAATTTTCTACTTGTTGGCTACGAACGGGGCACTTGACCAGTGGGTGATGCACTATACGAAGAGGAAGTACTCGGCTATAGCTGACCGCGTACGTGGGCTGGCGGATTGATGGTTCCGCTAACAGGGGGTAGCGAGGGATCTCCGCGCGTGTAGGTGTCGACGCGTAGGCGGAGGCGTGCGCAAAAGTGGGCGACCCACGTCAGCGCGCATGCGCGGCGCCCCGGCGCCCGGCGTGGCGGAAGCTATAAACGGCGTCGCGACGCTGCCGAAGCCCAGAGGAGCGCCCAGCGCCGGACCGACGCCGCCCCACACTCACCGACGCCACCCCACAGCGTCCGCCCCCGCCGATCTCGCAGAGGACGCCTGGCACGGTAAGAAGCGCGCTGTCTTCCCCTGTCTGCACGTCAATTTCTCACGCTTTAATATACGTCCGCTGCTCACGAGGGGACCGACCATACGAACTTACTTTCACCGATTCGATTCATATTGACAGGGGGTGCTGGGTACGACTAGGGCTTCGACCTTTGTAAACAAGGAGACGTATCTCTCAACCGTTTTCGAGAAAAGCGAGTTTGAAAATTTTACGCGTGCTTAAATGCTTTGGATGGTCGCTTGTATTTAAGGAATCCGTAGCTGCGCGAGGAATGGCTTAGGTTCAAAGTCCGAGGCCTCTGAATCGAAACTCGCTGTCGATTTTCTTTTCATTCCAACGTAATTCAAAGAACAGATTCATTATGACGGTGAAAGTTATCAATATTTAATGATTCATTTATTACTTTAATAACCTTTATCTTGAAAAATGAAGAAAAAATTTCTTTCATAAGGAGACGGTAAGTCATGAAAGATATACCAGCACTTTCACTCAAATCAGGACCGTCATTTGTTTATTTAAATTATTGTACCTATATCTGTGGCACGCATAATGTGTAATCTACGGAGTACTGCACTTGTCAGGATGAGAAATATCGTGGAAATGCAGAAAGCAATAACTATTGCGAAACACAACACATGGAATGGACGCCAAAGTTTTGAATGTGAGTGGTTTTTGCAATGCGTGTACTGAAAAACAAACTTGGTCTTCATTCATAAACAGTTCTCGGGCATCCGTAATTTCGCAGCGTACTACGCATATCGAAGCTTATCATCGAATATTGGTGCAGACAACAGACAGTGTACGGTTTATTGAATTTTAATGTTAACTTCTCTACAAGCTCTCCGTTCTGTTCGATAATGTACGCGCAATTTTCTAGCTGTTCTATGAGGTTCTACACCTGCCTGTAAAAAGAAAAAAGAGCGGTGCAAGGCTGCAACAGGTGAGTACATTTTGTGAGAATTACTTTAATGCTGCATCCTGGGCAGACGTTCACCATCTTGAAAAGCTTCGTCGTGCAAACCTGGATTCCTTTACTCTCCACATGAACCGAAGAGCGAAAGAAATTCTTGTTTCCTCACTCATGGCTCAAGACATCGGTTAGAAAATTCTTCTATACTGCTGTCGTAAGTCTGCCGGACTTACAAGGCGCTATCGTAACACTTGTATTTGCGTGCGTGCTCAGAAACTGATTTTGTCGCTCTTCGTCCAAATGAGCCAGTGGTCTCTTGCAAGCAGACGAAGTAATATTATGGATAAAATGACACCTTGCTGTGCAGTGTAAAATTGTTTTACGTCGTTAGAATTACGTGGGAATAAAAAAAAGGTACCAGCAGCGAGATTCGATCCAGACTACTCGCACTTACGAAACTAAATGCTTATTCACTCAGCTGCAATACTAGCGGCCATACATTTAAAGAGTTTAAAGTCCCAAAGCAACGTCGGGAAGATACTTTCGTAAAGCTAGGAATAATCCCAACTATAGAGCTGACAAATCAAATGGGAAAATTAAAAATGTGTTCTGCAGAACAAAAAGACAAGTTGGTGGCACATCTAAAGTAATTGGAGAGCAGGCTCTTTAATCCAACGATGAAACACCTCATTGTCCGATCTTTAACCTATAAAAGTAGCAGAAAGAAATAACTTACCACATAGACTAGTCAAAGAAACGCACGACTGGGTTATAGGAATTATCAATAAGCGACCTACAGGAGCTGTTCGCTAACCATAAAATGCATTTGGTACACGAGCGATCGTATCCAACAAAATAACAGTAACAGCAACTAGGCATTAAGCATTAAAAAGAATTCTAAAATTTTTTAAATGACTTTAAAATAAAGGTTTCTTGAGATTACTGCAACAGCCGCCTTTTGTTTTGTTCTTCAGTTTGTCGTTATTACATTTCAGGATTCGAACCGCCTAGCGATTCATCAACAGATTTTACATATTTATTAATTGTCTGCAGCAGTGTGAGAGTCGTGCAGCTGTCGCAAGATGTATAAACGAAACATGTGAGCACTAAGTGTGGCGAGACTTATTCACATTATGAGATAGATTTTGTTGCTTTACTTAGGTAGCGCGTTCCACATGCTTTACAAGACGTAAATAAACCATAGAGTATGGCTAAAGCTATGTCAAAGAGATTGTGTTAGCGCAGAGCTCTTTCTTCACGTCTTGTAATAAACACTGGTGTCAGTCAGTATGTTTCTATTTGTTTATTGTAAAATAACATGTAGTAATATGGCAAAATTGACGTGTGCTATTTATAAAATCTATGAAACAATGAGTTCGGAAGCTAATACAACTACAATATTGGCACTGCATTTGCGATACACACTTCATTTGTCATTGGTTAATTAATACTGATCAACACTTATGAAATTAACAATAAACATCACAGATTTTTTTAAAATTTAAATAATGAACTTTTAAGCTGGGTGATATGTGGGAGGAGGAGTGTATGTATATATGTATGTATGTGTGTGTGTGAGTGTGTGTATGTGTGTTTGTGTGTGGGTGTGTGTATACTAGAAGGAGAAAGAGATTGTTGAGTAGGTGTGCCATTACGGGTGAGACGGGGGGGAGGGGGGGGGGGAAGAGAGAGAGAGTGGGTCGGAGGGAGACATTTTTTGTGAGTTATTTGATTTTTCAAGAGTAATGATTCTTTGAAATTTTAGAAGAATGGGTTATTTGCTAAATTTATTTGTTCATTTAAGTTGGTGTTGGGAGACTTATTCTTGAAACTTCCTGGCACATTAAAACTGTGTGCCGGGGCGAGACTCGAACTCGGGACCTTTGACTTTTGTCTTTGCCCACAAAAGGGAAAGGTCCAGAGTTCGAGTCTCGGTCCGGCACACAGTTTTAATCTGCCAGGAAGTTTAATATCAGCGCGCACTCCGCTGCAGAGTAAAAATTTCATTCTGGAGACTTATTCTTATGAGCGAAAATTTCTAACAGTTCCAGGAGATCAACTTTTATTCCTTTGTCTGCAGTGTGTAGGACTTCAAAATATTCTCTTGATGTTACCAGTACCGATTTTGTTGAAAATTCTCAATTACTTAGTCTAAATTGTTCATTAAACAATTTTGTCTTAGTTTTAAGATGACATTCCTAATAATTTCAGCGTTTACGCAATAATGTCACAAAAAATTGTCTTATACCGCTCTTTCCAAGGGTGAGGCAGAACGGGAAATATGCAGGCATTTCTTTGAAAATGTAAAAGCACATAACATACAGGTTTAAGTGATTTTTAACTAAGGTACGTTAGGTTGTAATGCAAAGTGATATTTTACACGTTTAAGAAGTGTTTTTTTGTGTTCCTTTATTTTATAAAATTTTTTAAAGAGTAAGTATCTCTTTCCGGCCTGAGTTCCCCTATAGTGCTTGTGAATTAATCAGCTTTTCTTGTTAACCACAAATACCATTAGGATGTATTAGCAGTGTTTAGTTTTTTTTATTAACCACAGATAACATTAGGGAGTATCAGCAGAGGCATATAAGTGATTCCCTAGATCCCTGTAGGTCAACAGCACGAGAGGGATTTCTGAGTGCAAAGCAACACAACAGAGTTTTTCGGTGAACTTAAACGTTCTGGCGACACCTCAGTTTATTATCCAACTGTGTACGGAGGATCCCGCACTTGAAGCAGCATCCAGCGTATGCCAATTGATCGCTAATTCTGGTACCAATATTTGTTTGCAGTACGAGACCTTCTTATTTGTACACACTGTACATTCCATACACAAGCATCCCGCTGCGTAGGAGTTAGCACGAATCCTGAGATAAAGTTCCACAGCGTTATCAGTTATCCTCGTCTGTCTCAGAACATAGGTGACATGGTTACAAACCGGCTCAGTTACGAAACGGTAGAAGTTTCTCTTAGCATCTGCTGAAAATAAAGAACGGTTCTGCTGTTTGAGTAGGTTGTCGCTTTTCACTTGAGCTCATTGCCCTTCCCAAATAACTTTTTAAGATAATGATTCTGAATTTTTTAATTTTGAGGCATTTAAAATCTTTCAACAATATATTTATACTTCTGTGATAGAAATTTTACATTTACAAGTTATGGCCATGTCCTAATTTACTCAAGAAATATATAATTATGAGCTATTAACTTTAAATTTGCCTTACTGAGAAAGTTTTGGCTTACACTCCTTGGCAGCCAACCCATCGAAACGTCTGCTCTAATCTACCAAATGTAAGCAAATACATGGCTCAAGTACGGTTCGTGTGTTCACATGTGCGCTTGAAGCCCATCAGTCCGTGCTCTGCTGCTGCACCCTTCGGACAAGGTGTTCGTGGAGGTAGTTAGACTTTCACGATGTACGCGCTGCCCGAAAAAGAAGTGAACAGAAATTTCCGAGATTAGGAAAAGACAAAATAATGTTTATTGCACACTCCGAAATAGGTTTTAATTCATCGGTGGTTGGTTGGAATATGGATCAAAGTCCTCAAATTGGTGTAGCCATTATGCAAGAATAGGCACTCGAGTCTGATTAACATCGTAAGTAAGAGCTATTTCTAACACTGGATCTTATAAAGAGGTTTTAGAACACTTGCTGCTAATCTGCACCCATCTGACACACGTACCGTCCTTTGTCACTGCTGGTCACACAATCCTCACATCCTGCATACAGGTATGTTAGCAAGCTCTTCCTCCCACCCCAGAAGTACGATCCCTACCGACACCAGCTACATTCCAGTTATTTACCTAAGGCAACTTTTACAGGCTGTAATGTTTTACATACTGGTCTGATCTGGAATGGATCCCTCGTGACCGATCAGTACTCAAATTTCGACTGTACAACTGTTTTCTGAACCACCTATTTCGGACTTTACCCCGAACAGTTATCCAATACGCCAAGAATGATTCGATGCCTGACATTAACTTTACCTTCAGCTTGTCTATACTATCGCTCAACTTCATGTCCCCACTTATAGTTACTCAAAGGTCTTTCTCGTATGTAATTGACTCAAATTGTGTGTCAGAAGCCGCGTAGTCATTGCTGCCTCATGTTTTTCTATGAATGGGTTACTTCAAATTTCCCTACATAAAGAGCTAGTTGCAAGTCTTCGTATCAGACGGATATTTTGCCTTGTCTAACGAAAAATTGCTACAGTTTATATCGAATGTATTTATTTATCTTGACAAGGCTAGGGTCATCAGGCCCTGCCTTACGAGCAACCTGACTTTCCGCGTATTTTACATTATCTTCACAACGGCAAAAATAACAAGACTTAACATTAACTGAAGTTTCCTTTGGTGCTTGGCAGAACGGAATAACAAAATTGAGAGGGAAAATGCTTCCTAGTGTTCTGTAAAATTACCTTTATTTGGTCACGAACGGGCTTTCGGCTTCTTAGGCCATCTTCAGGTGACAGCTGAATATCCCGACCACAGGTAAACATTATGTGCGAATTACACATATATTATTTGTTGTGTCTAGACAAGACAGTCGAGACACAAGGCGAGGAAGCCGAAAGGGCACGCGTCAACTCACGCAGGCTTGTTTAGGTCTGAAACAGGATTCGTAATGAATGCTATAAAGAAAAGTACGTAGCTGCTAGAATACTTAACTTTATTCCATCATTTGTATACAGCATTCTTGATGATACAAGTGAGACTCTATCTTGAAATGGTTAATGGCGCCTTGCTAGGTCGTAGCCATGGACTTAGCTGAAGGCTATTCTAACTGTCTCTCGGCAAATGTGAGAAAGGCTTCGTCAGTGTAGTCGCTAGCAAAGTCGTCGTACAACTGGGGCGAGTGCTAGTACGTCTCTCGAGACCTGCCGTGTGGTGGCGCTCGGTCTGATCACTGACAGTGGCGACACGCGGGTCCGACATGTACTAATGGACCGCGGCCGATTTAAGCTACCACCTAGCAAGTGTGGTGTCTGGCGGTGACACCACATTATTTATACAGGAGACTGACATATTTTTACATAGGAAAACATTACATTTTTTGTCACTTGAAAATAATTACAATAACTGAAAAAGGGGAGAAACAAAGTTTTTGTGTACAGATACGTTTAACAACTGTAGGTAAATAAGGTTAATTTACAGTCTAAATGTAGTATTTGTAACGAAAGTAAAGGGGGAAAAGGAAATTGAATCTGATGACATAATAAGTTGCGTTCTGTGGCATGTGTTTGTTCTTTTCCAGTATTTCGAGTAGGGTCATCTTTCTACTTTTCTGAACAGAATGTAAAACTTCACAGTCTACATCACATGACTGGTTTTGTTAAAAAATGATCAGCAGAGGTTGACTGTTCCTTCGTCGCAGCTTTTCTCATGCCACAACTCTGCCTGACGGACCAGTATATACTTCGGCATACTGCTTGCATGTGATCTTACACACACTAATCTGTGCCAAGGATTGCAGTTTTTCTCTACTATTGAATCAACATTTTGACATGCTTTTGGTATTATAAGATGCAGACATGTAGTTGCGAGACTGTAACTTCTTTGCAAGGTTGTCTGAAATGTTGCCAGAATATGGGCTTTGCACACCAGAATTTGTAACTACTGACCCATTACTGTTGGCTAGAATACAGAAGTGGTGTAATTTTACGCAGTTTCCTTTTTCGTAGTCTATCATCAGTCAGAGAATAGTTATAGCTATTGCTGGAAGCGATATGTTTGATGGTCTGCAGTTCTGTTTCAAAGGCTGATTCAGACCATGGAACAAATGTGACGGAAAGCTGCATGTTTCTGGCTGTGTGGATGCTGAGAGCTAGCAATGATTATCGTATCTGCAGCTGTCTTTTTCTTTAATGCTAAATGTATGTCTTCTTCTACTAATATCTGTAGTAAGGTCCAAGAAATTTATAGAAGATTCTCCCAGCTCCATTGTAAACTAAATTTCCTGATGTTGCGAGTGTAAATGTTGTAGTAATGTATCTATTTGTCTACTGGTATCATTCTACAAACACAGCGCATCATCCACATATCTGAATTAGCACTTAATTTTGCAATTCAGCGGCTTTTTCTGCAAGAAAAGTTGTTCAAAAGCGTTAAGTTTAATAAGGATAGAACGCTCAGAAAGAAAATAACATAAATAGTGGCACGTAGTTGTAGTTACAGTAGGAAAAAACACAATGTGTATTAGCCCAAGAAAAGTAGCACAATAAAGACAGATTAAAGTCAGGTATATTTAAACGAAGGTTGTGAAAAATCTGTCAGACATCTAGCTTTTGACCTTCGTAGAAAAGATGAAGAGTCATTCCAGAATCTACAAATACTCTTTAACCCTCTAAGTACCACTTCTTTAGAGAGCGACATAATGAAAAATACCATCCCTCATAAACCTTGTACTGATTCCCAGAATAAAAACGGAACTGTCAGATGCTCTCAAATTTCTTCTACTTTCACCTGCTTGGACCTGATATTAAATCTCTCCTACCACCCCCTCCTCTCCTCCTCTTGATTTCTAACGAGTTTATATTATCTTAACGTGTTTGAAAGTGTGCCTTCGTCGTTGAAAAATTTTAATCAGTATTTTAAATGTCCTGTAAACCGATTATTTGAAATTCTGTGTGCCTGTACCACTCGGATTAGCGTGTAATATAACATTTCACGCTCACATAACCTTACGACGACGGCACAAAAATTATAGACTAACTCATCGTCTGTGTAAGAAAGACGTTCCACTACGCAGTTACTAAATATGTTTATCTGCATAACGGTAGCTTGATTTTCAAATCATAAAAATTCAACTGTGGTTGTACAAATAACGTACATGTTCCAGATCAGAGCAATACCACGTCTACAGTCATGGAAACTGTACAAACACTCATAAAAAACGGTTCCTTGTACATATATGATGTAAGAAACACTGATAGTCAATTTCAGAATAATGAAGTAAGACGCGTATTGCGTGAACACATATGAATGAGTTCTAATCGTGTATCCCGATATAAAGGCTCCTTTGAAAAAAAACATTGTTTACTACTACTACTAGGCTAATTACTGTTTAGCTCTACAGGACCTTTATACTGAAATGTTTCCCACACCACCTTGTATTGTCTTTCTATGTGTGTGAGTAACTGTATGTTCACTGTTGTGGGTAAATACATTCAGCGTACACAGGGCGATGTGTGAAACTGATAGCGATTACACGCTTCCACTGTTGTAGAAATCTGCTCCAGCTGCTGCAGATACCGTGTTGAGCTGAAAGTGGTAACCAAAGTACGGAGAAATATTCTTCGGGTCTCTGTTGCATAGCAATCAGATTGCTTTCAGTTCTGAGAAATGTCCAGGTACAATTGTGGATTTGAATGATCCATGAAGTGACTTCTTTTCCGAAGAAAGCATCGAACTATTTCACTAGAACTGAACGCTCCCGTCGGTACTGTTCTCAAGCTGATATTTATTATTAAATCACATAAGAAGTATACGCTGGTTGTAGAATAACACGTACCTTCTTGAAATGAACAATATTTTATTGTTCTATTAACTGATTTCCTTCCATATACACATATATTTTACAATGTGAATCAAAATTTCGCAATGGCGTCGATTTTGACATCTCAAGAATGGCTCTCTTCTTGTAAAATTACTCTTAACAAGAACTAAAGCTCTATATTCTAAGAATAATTATGTGAGCGCTGACCGCCACAGAGTAATAAACAATATCTTTGTCTCTCTCTCGCACTGTCATAGCAAGTTTCGTTGGATGATATATCATACCGACCGATAACAAAGGCAGGTACCTTGCCAGGATTCTTCGCCCCCACTTGTTGCACTTGCTTTTTAATGAACTACATTCTACTTGGATGTTAACGAGCGACGTGGTGCGGTGGTTAGCACAAGACATTATCTTGCTCGAATATTCTTTTTCGGCCCTTTACAAAGTTTTAGTCTAAGTGCTTGTGTTTGCGGGGCGGGGCATACGCGCTGTTGAGGCGGTGTATTCGTCACCAGCTGAGACTGTTTTGTGCTCGATCGAAGCATTGGTGCAAAAATGAACAAACAAAAAAAAAAAAAAAAGCCTCCCACCGTTATGGTCGTGGTCTTTGGGGCAGTGGGAGTACGCGGCTTCTCCATTGCAAGCCATTACCAAATTACATCATTGTTTCTACCCATACGCGAGACAGTGTGATGCGGCCCAAAAAGTTAATCCAGCTTTCCCTGTCCAGTACGTAAAATATTTTACGTAAGAGAGGAACGCACACAAATTCGCGAGATTACTCCAACCACTGTAGTGTATACCGTAGTCGGTCAACAGAAGTGATTTACTAATGAAATCTTCTGCGGTTGCTATGCGAATGACAGTGTGTCTTGAAGCCAGGGTTTCAACGATCTCCCACTCGTGGCGTGACCTGAAGATGAATCGGACTCAGAATTTGTATTCTCATATAAAAATATTTCGTTCCATGGAGATTAAGGTTTTAGCTAAAGCATTGTACTGCAGGAAACTGCTCGAGGAGATGGGTCCGTGGAAGAATGTTGAAGTTGAGAATGTCATTAGTAACGGATATACAGTATTCGAATTGAATACAATTTACGAAGAAAAATACGATATACGACGTCAAACACGTACTAATAGAATTATTAAACTGCTGTTCTAAAAGGCTGTTGAACAGAGGTCGTAGCTCTCGTACAATAGTACGAGTACACTTCAGTCATACGCGGAAAGATCGCGAACCTTTAAAAATGGATTAAAAGCACCCTCAACCTCATTAAAAACTTTATTTTGATGATAACCGCTTTCGGTCAGTATGTGAACATCCTCAGACGCTTATACCCTGAGGCTAGGCAGTGGCTGTGAATGGAGCAAGTGTTGTGACTCCACGAACGTCAACTGCTAATTGCTAATCATTGAAATAAATGTTTTATTGCCGTCGAGACTGTTTGTAATCCTTTTTTTAAGTACTTCTATCCAGACCATTCTTTCTCCTCGAAAAATGTTCTCGAAAATTGCTATCAATAACCTTATTTTCCGGCCGGAGTGCCCGAGCGGTTCTAGGTGCTACAGTCTGGAACCGGGCGAGCGATACGGTCGTAGGTTCGAATCCTGCCTCGGGCATTGATGTATGTGATGTCCTTAGGTTAGTTAGGTTTAAGTAGTTATAAGTTCTAGGGAACTGATGACCGCATAAATTAAGTCCCATAGTGCTCAGAGCCATTTGAACCAATAACCTTATTTTTTTTTTGGTAAGAACACCAATTTTCATGATTGATTCTTATGGAACTGTAATCAATATACGTTCCTCTTATCAGTAACATGGCTTGACTCTTATTTATAACTATCATAGATAGTTTGCGATTGGTGCTGTTGCCTCCCTAATACATATTAGGGGTATGGTTGATAAGTATGTAAATGAGTGGCAACTGCAATGCCCATTGTGAAGTTAAGCAGTGATATAAGTTTAAGGCACTCAAGCTTTTGTGTGTCAAATGGCTCTAAGTACTATGGGACTTGACATCTGAGGTCGTCAGTCCCCTAGACTTGGAACTACTTAAACCCAACTAACCTAAGGACATCACACACATCCATGCCCGAGGCAGGATTCGAATCTGCGACAGTAGCAGCAGCGCGGTTCCGGACTGAAGCGCCTAGAATCGCTCGGCCACAGCGGCCGGCTTTTGTGTGTCAAGTAGTATTTTTGTATGTAATGTACGAGGACTAAAGCCAACATTTTGATATTCTAAAAGTACTGATTACGGCCTGTTTACTCGAAACTTTGCAACAGGCGCAGACTTACGAATCCGTCGCATAAACGCACATGTTTTGTACGTGTTTACTAATGTTGAAGATATTCCATGGCTTAATTTTCATGCGCGATCTCCATTTTAAAACGTAACTTCATTATTAAGATTCTAGTATAGATTTTTTCCGCATTCAGGTACTGTCAAATGTAGAACGCTGATTACGAGTGAGATTCGTTACTGTCGTGTATCTCCGCTTGTGAGTCTCATTTTTGAAGAGTTGGTGTTTTCTTGTAACTTTAGGAGAAGTGAAATAAACGCAGATGTTTACGGAAACAATTTAGACTCTAGCGTGCTTATAAAACAGTTTTTATCGTATATTTAATCTGCCAGTATGACAAAGTTGCTCCCTGATACGCATTGTTCATTGCGTCGTGGTTCATTGTAAATAAAGAGGGTTTGCTCGACCGGTATGCTTTAATGCCCGCTGATATTCAGCAGGGTTAACTGGTGTCGTTTCCCCTCCCCCTCTCCCCAGAACCCGCCAATAACTATTCATTATACTCCTGCACTAGGTGGACAAAATCCATATTTAGCGTACCGGACACTATTGGAAAGATTGTGGAAAGTATTAAGTGCTGTAATAACGGATAAAGTAACCCTACGCGGTACGTTGTCAGTTATATACGACGAGACAGCTAATGGAAATTGGAAATTTGTGGTAAGGTCTCATGGGATAAAACTGCTGAGGTCATCGGTCCGTAAGCCTACACACTGCCTAATCTAACTTAAACTAACTTACGCTATGAACACACACACACACACACACACACACACACACACACACACACACACACACACACATATACACATATACCCGAAGGAGGAACCGCACGTACCGTGACAAAGCGCCTCAGACGGCAATGACCGTGATAAATGAATCGCTACAGCCCCTCAATTTCCACATGTTACACTCTGGTGTTACTGGAAATAGTCCTTGAAAGTGAGACACTTTCTTTTCCGGCAGTGTAGGTCCATTAAAAACAATAACGGTATCATAACTCAGCAGTTTTAAACGTTAAGCAATTATTTGGGCACGTTATCAAAATTCGTCTATAACTTACTGAAAATCGTATACTGATACGGTCAGCACTTCTGGCTACATTTGACTGCGCCCATTTACACCGAAACCTCCAGGTATCAGACACTCAGATCGGTATCAAACGTTGCATGTCGATAGAGTATGAACCAAAACAGCGATTTAGTTAGTGTTATGTGCTGTCGTCCAGTAGAACACGCTTAGACGGTAATTAAAAGTAACACCAGAACTACGGAATACAGAAAAAAAGTATGTGTGAGTGATAGTTTTACATAACTCTCGCGGTTTGAGGCTCTATGTCACGCATTGCGCGGCCCCTCCCGCTGGAGGTACGATTCCTCCCTCGTGCATGGGTGTGTGTGTGCGTTGTTCTTACAAGGGAACCTCCCCATCGCACCCCCCTCAGATTTAGTTATAAGTTGGCACAGTGGATAGGCCTTGAAAAACTGAACACAGATCGATCGAGAAAACAGGAAGAAGTTGTGTGGAACCGTGAAAAAAAGTAGTAAAATATACAAACTGAGTAGTCCGTATGCAAGATAGGCAGCATGAAGGACAGTGCAAGTTCAGCAGCGCCGTGGTCCCGTGGTTAGCGTGAGTAGCTGCGGGACGAGAGGTCCTTGGTTCAAATGTTCCCTCGACTGAAAATTTTACTTTCTTTATTTTCGCAAACTTATGATCTGTCCGTTCGTTCATTGACGTTTCTGTTCACTGCAATAAGTTTAGTGTGTGTGTTTTGCGACCCCACCGCAAAACCGTGCGATTAGTAGACGAAAGGACGTGCCTCTCCAATGGGAACCGAAAACATTTGATCGCAAGATCATAGGTCAACCGATTCCTCCACGGGAAAACACGTCTGATATATTCTATACGACACTGGTGACGGCATGTGCGTCACATGACAGGAATATGTTGTCGACCCACCTAACTTGTACACTTAGCGAATGGGTAAAAAGATTCTTCTACCTTGCGCGATTTAGGTTTTCTTGTAGATGTGATACTCACTCCCAAAATAGTGATGAAAACATAAGATTTTGTCAAATAAACCGAAAATAAACAATTAAAATTTTCACTCCAGGGAAGAATTGAACCTAGGACCTCTCGTTCCATAGCTGCTCTCGCAAACCACGGGACCACTGCGCACACAGCCTCCGTGTGTCCTTGATGTCGCCTATCTTCGCATGGACTACTCAGTTTGTATATTTTACTAATTTTTTTCATAGTTCCACACAACTTCTTCCTGTTTTCTCGATTGATCTGTGTTCAGTTTTTCAAGGTCTATCCACTGTGCCAACTTATAACTAAATCTGAGGGGGGGGGGGGGGGTGCGATGGGGAGGTTCCCTTGTTTGTGTAAGTTAGTTTCACGTAGTTTAAGTACAATGTAAGTCTAGGGACCGATGACCTCAGCAGTTTGGTTCCTTAGGAATTCACACACAAGACACAGACACACACACACACACACACACACACACACACACACACAGATCTCTCGTGGGTGGGTTAATAAAGAATTTAGGTGGACTGTAGAAGTTCTGTAAGCAGAAATCGATAGGTCACCGGTTCGAATCCAGCCCGAAGGAAACGTATTTATAGCTGTACCTCGGCAGAACAGTTGATACACAAACTAACGACTGTTGTTCGCGCGGAACGGGAATTCTCCTTCCTCGTACTGAATCTTCGCCTGGACGACGGTCAACGCAACGAGAAGCTCGAAGCCTTGACGCGCCATGAGACGATTATCATTATTCATAGACACAAAATGAGTAATTTATGACTGGCTCAATATTAATACTGTAATTAGTTGTATTCTGCACAATACAGCTTGTATGTATGTTTTGCACTACTGAAAGTTGTGTAATACGTGGCATTAGTTCGTACGCTGTGGTGACAAATATACCAAATTGACATGTTAAAAAAAAGAAAAAGAAAAAATGAAAAAAAAAATATAGCGTGACGTTGTTGTGTGAAAGGTCCCGCGTTCAAACCCCACGGATGACAGTTTGTTTAACTGACTGCGATTGAAACTGTTATATGGGATATTTCGGATTTTGTAGCAACGTTCTTTTGGCGGTCTGCTTTCGCTTCTTTAGTTGAAAGTAGCAAACCTATAGAGTATATTTGTATAGATAGGAGTGGTGTTCCGTCGGACATGAGCGTCAGAACAGACACCAATCGTGATGAAGCAACTAGCGTGTTTGCAGTTTCACAGAATAAATATAAACAATCGGAACAGTAGATTAATGAAACAATTGCATCACACGAGCGGATGTATTAATAGTCCCATATAACAATTTCACATATAATGCAGTATAAAAAATTTCATCATTGGATATGCACCTAGGAGCCTTGGTACGACGATCTAACCCTCTGCCATCCTCCCCACGGAAACTGTACTAATTAGTTATTCACAGTTATACTTTTCCTGTGCTCCATGGTTCTAACGTTTGGGCAGTGAAAAAAAAAAAAGAAAAAGAAATTGCTGTTTGAAGAGCGCGCCGCAGCCCGTTATGTGAAGCAGTCGCCCTCCGTTTCCGGCGGTAGCGCCGCTGTGGCCATCGCAGCTTTGGTGTCTCCCTCTGGTGGG
Source organism: Schistocerca nitens (assembly GCF_023898315.1). Lineage (NCBI taxonomy): Eukaryota > Metazoa > Arthropoda > Insecta > Orthoptera > Acrididae > Schistocerca > Schistocerca nitens. The sequence continues at coordinate 41,699,093 of NC_064622.1, forward strand.
AAAGCGGAAAGGTTGCCTGTTCACGTGCATTTAAGGGGCGCTATCAGCTCGGCAGTTGGTCAGTCCGGGTGACGCTAGGTCAGTCTCGCGTCACCAGTTGCTGGTTTGTCTCCCGTTCGCATTGGTGCGGCAGTTAGTGTCTGTCTGTCGTCGCAGTGCGAGTATGTCTGCCGTTTGGATCAAATTTTAAGCCAGAAAATGAGAGTATTGCCACTCCGCCAGTAACAGAACTCAGCTAGTGGTCGCCCGGTCGGGGCTGAGTTCCTGCATCTGAGTCTGCGTGTTAGGCCGCCAGTCTGCTCGAGTTGCTCGGGCAAAGGTCATTGGCGGTTGGATCGGTCGGTTGGTTGGTCGGTCGCGTACTGAGACACAAGGTGACTTGTCCGCCTTGAGCGTCGGCGCATGTGAGGTCCCCACGTGAGTCCAGTGGGCCGCGCCGTATACAAAGGGGTAGTGGCTTCGCGGTTCACACGAGAGTAACAGGAGTCAACCCACGACATCGGGCTGGCCAGGGCGAGCTGCGACGCCGTGAGACGGGAGATCGGCGCGCCTTCCTGCGTCCGTTGAAGCGGCTGGCAGCGGACGGTTCGGGTGAGCGTTGGGGGTGCTGCGCCAGGTCTTCGCCAGAAACCGCAGTTTGTTAGAAGTTAAGTGATTGGAGATATGTTGTTTCATTTACTTGTTAAATTCTACTTGTTTTCTTGGTGAGGTCACCAGCCGCTTTGTTTTGGGGTCGTCCCACCATTCTTCTCCGTTGGCCCACCCGCGGGAAGGTGGTTATTTGTGAATTGGGTGGTCCGTTTTTCCCTTGTGGAGTTGGGGAGGGTTAGAGCAATCTGCGGTTCGGGTTGTTCAGTAATCCCCCTGTCAATCGGCCATACGTTAATAGCTGCCTCTGTCATGTTTATCGGATTCGGTGTTAACGAATTTATAGAATTAAGATGTAAAGGCCGAATTCCTGAAATATGTTTTTATCTTGCCTATCATCTTGCGAAGCGGTATATGTGTAATGTAGAGCATGTTGTACATTTTATGTAAGTCTGAATTTCATGGGTTTTACTTAAATAGTCATTTTTAGAAAGTTGGCACCCTTCCACCGTTAAGAATCCCTTTAAAAAAACAAATTGCACTTTCGGTGGCAAATAATTTCTTAGTGTGAGTGTTTGTACCATTTCCATCCCTCTTATGGGGTGCATAGTTAATATGTTTGTGTGAGTTGTTAAAATCTTTAGTTTAAAGTAATCTGGTGTGTTGCAGATTTGGACCAGTGTAGTCTTTCAGAGGTTGTTGTGAGCGGTCGTGACTACGGCCGTGTTGAAAGGGAGCGGCAAGCTTGTCAGCCCGAAGGCTCATACTGTCAATCTTGTTCTTTCTGCCTCTAAATAAAATTGTAACTTGATATTTCGAGGGTGCTTTTCTGCTTATAAATATTAAATCTGTTTTTGAAAAGGCTTTTATGAATAAAATTCCCATTTATTAAAGGTAATTTCATTTTCATCAGTTACTCCCTGGCAACTACTTCCACGCTCACATAGTGTGATTAAATGTGTTAATGTTCTTGATGAATCGCTAGTAAATAAAGTAAATTCTTTAAGAAAAGATTTTGAAAGTAAAGTCACGGTTCAATGTTACTTTTAATTGATCTTTACGACCGTCCTGCAGGACGACAGCACAGAGCACGGACTAAATCGGAGTTTTGGTTCTCACTCTGTCTGCACACAATGTTTGGTACCGATCTGAGTGTCTGACACCCAGAGGTTTGGGTGTCAGCTTTTTCGTCTTTAACTACAAACGGCTACGAGAGTCAAGAGATCAGATCACAAAGTTTTTGTACCATCCTTGAGAATGACTGGTTCTTTTTTTATTTAAACGGCTTCGTATATGTCGCTCCACAAAATGAAATTAAAAGCAAAATAACTATGCGTCTAAAACTACGCGACAATTTTGTCAATAGGGGAGCGTGAGAGGTCCTCTTTGGAAAGCAGCCGCGCCGTCGGCTTTTCCTGCGCGGGCGCGACGAACACCCGGAAGCACCTCGCCACCACCTCCAGCCGCCACTCCTTCCCCGAGATGGCTCTCAGGCGGCGGCTACCGCCACATAAGGCGACCCAGCCATTAGTCCCAGAGCTCTGGCGAGCGTTTCTTTTACGCCTCTCACCCTGAGCTGACTTATCGCCGGAGAAATGCCAACCTACTAGCGTTGCCAGTATTTCTCCTGAGGTCCCACAAATTTTCTTTACAGGATCATAAATTCTCCGCAAACGAGTGTGTAGTGGTTGGCCATTGTTTGCTATGTTCCTTTATTGTGTCACTCGTGAATGGGGCGGAAGGAAAATGACTGTGTTGAAGGTGAAAATCGTGGTCCCGCCGCACTCTAAAACTTGTTGTTGTTGTTGTGGTCTTCAGTCCTGAGACTGGTTTGATGCAGCTCTCCATGCTACTCTATCCTGTGCAAGCTTCTTCATCTCCCAGTACCTACTGCAACCTACATCCTTTTGAATCTGCTTAGTGTATTCATCTCTTGGTCTCCCCCTACGATTTTTACCCTCCACGCTGCCCTCAAATACTAAATTGGTGATCCCTTCATGCCTCAGAATATGTCCTACCAACCGATCCCTTCTTCTGGTCAAGTTGTGCCACAAGCTCCTCTTCTCCCCAATTCTATTCAATACCTCCTCATTAGTTATGTGATCTACCCATCTAATCTTCAGCATTCTTCTGTAACACCACATTTCGAAAGCTTCTATTCTCTTCTTGTCTAAACTATTTATAGTCCACGTTTCACTTCCATACACGGCCACACTCCATACAAATACTTTCAGAAACGACTTCCTGACATAAATCTATACTCGATGTTAACAAATTTCTCTTCTTCAGAAACGCTTACCTTGCCATTGCCAGTCTACATTTTATAACCTCTCTACTTCGACCATCATCAGTTATTTTGCTCCCCAAATAGCAAAACTCCTTTACTACTTTAAGTGTCTCATTTCCTAATCTAATTTCCTCAGCATCACCCGACTTAATTCGACTACACTCCATTATTCTCGTTTTGCTTTTGTTGATGTTCATCTTATACCCTCCTTTCAAGACACTGTCCATTCCGTTCAACTGCTCTTCCAAGTCCTTTGCTGTCTCTGACAGAATTACAATGTCATCGGCGAACCTCGAAGTTTTTATTTCTTCTCCATCGATTTTAATACCTACTCCGAACTTTTCTTTTGTTTCTTTTATTGCTTGCTCAATATACAGATAGAATAACATCGGGGATAGGCTACAACCCTGTCTCACTCCCTTCCCAACCACTGCTTCCCTTTCATGTCCCTCGACTCTTATAACTGCCATCTGCTTTCTGTACAAATTGAAAATAGCCTTTCGCTCTCTGTATTTTACCCCTGCCACCTTCAGAATTCGAAAGAGAGTATTCCAATCTACATTGTCAAAAGCGTTCTCTAAGTCTACATATGCTAGTCAGTATTAAGAATTTGAACACAGTCGCCATAGGTCAGTTGTCAAATGATGCTGTGAAGGAAATCTTCTCCATTCTAATTAGCGCAGTATCTTTTACCTACGATTCAAGATTTTGATACAAGTTCAAATATAATTTGTGTTTTAATTAATTTTTGGTATCAAATGCTGTGTATATACATGATGATAATGACTGAACTGTATGGGAAAAAACGTAAATTAGTTACAGACTACGGCGTGCACGCACTTTATTCAACATCAATGCCGTCGATGACCTCCTGAATGACTGTTTTCAGCTCAGAAATGGTTTTGAGCTTGTTGCTATACATCTTGACTTTACTAAAGCCCCACAAAATGGGGTCACATGTGTTCGGATTCGGAGAATATGGCGGCCAATCAAGGCAACCCAAAGCCTGAATGCGGTTCTCAGAGTGCTCCTCCAGGACATCAAACACTCTCCTGCTTCGATGGGGTCGAGTTGCGTCTTGCATGAACCACATCTTGTCGAAATCAGAGCCACTTTCGATAATGGGGATGAAACTATCTTCCAAAACCTTCACAAACCGTTCGGTTGTCCCCGTGCCATCAATAAACATCGCACCGATTATTCCGTGACTGGATATTGCACACCATACAGTAATCCGTTGAGAGTGACGAGACCTCTCGATCGTGAAATGCGGTTTCTCAGTCTCCCAGATGCGCCAATTTTGCTTATTGACGAACACATCCAGATGGAAGTGGGGTTCGTCGCTAAACCAAACCATACAGCCCATACTAATTCCCATCACGCCCCGTGGCCAACGTGCAGTTTGAACGTTCTAACGCAAACCGTTCAGAAGTTCGGACGATTTTATTTCATATAATTGTCACCCTGTACGTATGTTTGTCGCGGTATATGTACGATCAAATGTAAATTCTGTGAGATCTAACCCGTAAGTAGAAACTGCCATGAGCAGGCACGGTAAAGTTATATCTGTGTAATTAAAAAAGTAATATGCAGGTAGTTGAAAGTTAGAACTCTGAGAGGGATGAAATACATTTTTGTCTCGTCTTGTGGTCGAGGGAGTTTTCACTTATTATTGAAACAAAAATGAATTTCATGTCAAAAGAAAAAGAAAGGCAGCAGTGAGGTGTATAGCACAACAAGAAGTAGGGATCATTTGAAGAAACAATTAATCTGACACAGTTATCTGAAGACCGACAAAAAAGGTAATTAACAATCGTCCAGAGAGTCATCACCGTGTCATTGCTGTAACGAGTCATTAAATTTTAAGATGAAACATCGGAGAAGAGTCGTATGAAGAGGAAGACGGAAGAACCGAAGAACGAAAAATTGAGTACTAAAGGTTCATGAAGAAGGTCGACGCACAAGCAAACAAAGGACGAAGTGTTTCATACATCGAGAAAGTGAGAATCGAGCGGTTTTCGTCAAAGAGGCGAGAATATACATAACAACAGCAGTGAGTGGATGGAGGGAGAATTAAATTAGAAAATAAGCAGCTGAAACGATCAGAGGAGTTCTGCTGTTTGAACAGCAAAGCTATTTAGGACATTGGAAGTGAAGAGGTTTCAGCAAGAAAAGCATTTCTGAAAATGGGGAATGTTAACATACACTGTCCCTTTATGCCTAGGTGTAAGTTGCGTTTCGTATTACTCGCGAAAATGAGTCTTATAAGCCATTTATATTATCCCCGACAATTTGCTTACTACTCGTAGAACGTGAGCACAGAAGCGAACATTTACCTGGGGTTATGGGTACTTGTCCGACGGCATAGTTGATTAGTGACGGTAATGCTGGTACAGTTACCAGCAGAAATAGAGTAATGTTTCATTTTGTTTTTGAGTCGTCAGTCTTCTGATTCGTTCGATACGGTCCGTCACGAATTTCTCTCCTGTGCCAACCGCTTCATCTCAGAGTAGCACTTGCAACCTACCTCCTCAATTACTTGCTGGATGTATTCCAGTCTGTCTTCCTCTACAGTTTTTACCTTCAACAACTCACCCTAGTACCATGGAAGTTATTCCCTGATCTCTTGACAGATGTCCTATCATCCTGTCCCTTCTCCTCGTAACATATTCTTTCCTCTCTGATTCTGTGAAGAACCTTTTCATTCCTTACCTTACCAGTCTACCTAACTTCCAACATTCGTCTGTAGCACCACATCTCAAATTCTTCGATTCTCTTCTGTCCTGGTTTTCCCACAGTCCATGTTTCACGTCCATACAATACTGTGCTCCAAACGCATATTCTCAGAAATTTCGACCAATTCTCATTACTTTCGTCTAATTCTCATTACTTTCTTCGATTTACTCTCAATCCACATTCAGTACTCACTGACTGTTCATTCCATTCAGCAGATCCTATAATTCTTCTTCACTTTCACTCAGGATAGCAATATCATCAGCTAATCTTCTCATTGATATCCGTTCACCTTGACTTTCAATTCCACTCCTGAATCTGTCTTATTTGCATCGTGGTTCCTTCGATGTACAGATTGAGCAGTAGGAGAGAAAGACTACATCCCTCTCTTTTTAATCCGAGAACTTCGTTCTTGGTCGTCCACTGTCATTATTCCCTCTTGGCTCCTCTTCATGTTACATATTGCCCGTCTCTCTCTGTAGCTGATCCCTATTTTTCTCAGAATTTCGAACATCTTGCACCATTTTACATTGTCGAACGCTTTTTCCAGTTGACAAATCCTACGAACGTGTCTTGGTTTTTCTTTAGTCTTGCTTCCATTATCAACCGCAGCGTCAGAATTGCTTCTCTGCTGACTTTACCTTTCCCAAAGCCAAACTGATCGTCATCTAACACTTCCTCAATTTCTTCTCCGTTTTTCTGTATATATTCTTCTCAGCAACTTGGATGCATAAGCTGTTAAGCAGATTGTGCGATAATTCTCGCACTTGTCAGCTCTTACAGTCTTCAGAATTGTGTGGATGATATTTTTCCGAAAGTCATGTGATATGTCGCCAGACTCATACATTCTACACACCAACTTGAATAGCCGTTTTCCTGCCACTTCCCCCACTGGTTTTAGAAAAATCTGATGGAAAGTTGTCTATCTCTTCTGCTTATTTGATCTTAAGTCCTCCAAAACTCTTTTAAATTCTGATTCTAGTACTGGATCCCCTATCTCTTCTAAATCAACTCCTGTTTCTTCTTCTATCACATTAGACAAATCTTCCCCTTCATAGATGCCTTCAGTGTACTCCTTCCACCTATTCGCACGCTCCTCTGCATTTAACGGTGGAATTCCCGTTGCACTCTTTATGTTACCGCTCTTGCTTTTAATTTCACCGAAGGTTGTTTTGACTTTCCTATACGCTAAATCAGTTCTTCCGACAATCATTTCTTTTTCGATTTCTTCACATTTTTCATGCAGCCATTTCTTCTTAACTTCTCTGCATTTCCTATTTATTTCATTCCTCAGCGACATGTGTTTCTGTTTTCCTGAATTTCCCTGAGCATTTTTGTACTTTCTTCTTTCATTGGTCAACTAAAGTATTTCTCCTATTACCCACAGTTTCTTCGCAGTTACCTTCTTCGTACCCATGTTTTTTTGCGACTGCCCTTTTTAGAAATGTCCATTCCTCTTCGATTGTGGTGCCTACTGAGTTATTCCACATTGCCGTGTCTATAGCCTAGGAGAACTTCAAACGTATTTCGTCATTTCTTAGTACTTCCATATCCTACTTCTTTTCGTATTGATTCTTCCTAACTAATCTCTTAAACTTTAGCCTACTCTTCATCACTACAAGATTGTAATCTGATTCTATATCTGCCCCTGGATACGCCTTATAATCCGGTATCTGATTTCCGCATCTCTACCTGACCTTCATATAATCTAACTGAAATCTTCCCGTATCACCTGGCCATTTCCAAGAGTAATGTAAGTGCACAAAATTCTAATAGCCTAATAACTACACAGAAGTACAATAACGTTTTCTCCAAAATACTCAGATCATTGTAATTTGTTAACAAAGCTGCAGACACCTATAATACACTCCTGGAAATGGAAAAAAGAACACATTGACACCGGTGTGTCAGACCCACCATACTTGCTCCGGACACTGCGAGAGGGCTGTACAAGCAATGATCACACGCACGGCACAGCGGACACACCAGGAACCGCGGTGTTGGCCGTCGAATGGCGCTAGCTGCGCTGCATTTGTGCACCGCCGCCGTCAGTGTCAGCCAGTTTGCCGTGGCATACGGAGCTCCATCGCAGTCTTTAACACTGGTAGCATGCCGCGACAGCGTGGACGTGAACCGTATGTGCAGTTGACGGACTTTGAGCGAGGGCGTATAGTGGGCATGCGGGAGGCCAGGTGGACGTACCGCCGAATTGCTCAACACGTGGGGCGTGAGGTCTCCACAGTACATCGATGTTGTCGCCAGTGGTCGGCGGAAGGTGCACGTGCCCGTCGACCTGGGACCGGACCGCAGCGACGCACGGATGCACGCCAAGACCGTAGGATCCTACGCAGTGCCGTAGGGGACCGCACCGCCACTTCCCAGCAAATTAGGGACACTGTTGCTCCTGGGGTATCGGCGAGGACCATTCGCAACCGTCTCCATGAAGCTGGGCTACGGTCCCACACACCGTTAGGCCGTCTTCCGCTCACGCCCCAACATCGTGCAGCCCGCCTCCAGTGGTGTCGCGACAGGCGTGAATGGAGGGACGAATGGAGACGTGTCGTCTTCAGCGATGAGAGTCGCTTCTGCCTTGGTGCCAATGATGGTCGTATGCGTGTTTGGCGCCGTGCAGGTGAGCGCCACAATCAGGTCTGCATACGACCGAGGCACACAGGGCCAACACCCGGCATCATGGTGTGGGGAGCGATCTCCTACACTGGCCGTACACCACTGGAGATCGTCGAGGGGACACTGAATAGTGCACGGTACATCCAAACCGTCATCGAACCCATCGTTCTACCATTCCTAGACCGGCAAGGGAACTTGCTGTTCCAACAGGACAATGCACGTCCGCATGTATCCCGTGCCACCCAACGTGCTCTAGAAGGTGTAAGTCAACTACCCTGGCCAGCAAGATCTCCGGATCTGTCCCCCATTGAGCATGTTTGGGACTGGATGAAGCGTCGTCTCACGCGGTCTGCACGTCCAGCACGAACGCTGGTCCAACTGAGGCGCCAGGTGGAAATGGCATGGCAAGCCGTTCCACAGGACTACATCCAGCATCTCTACGATCGTCTCCATGGGAGAATAGCAGCCTGCATTGCTGCGAAAGGTGGATATACACTGTACTAGTGCCGACATTGTGCATGCTCTGTTGCCTGTGTCTATGTGCCTGTGGTTCTGTCAGTGTGATCATGTGATGTATCTGACCCCAGGAATGTGTCAATAAAGTTTCCCCTTCCTGGGACAATGAATTCACGGTGTTGTTATTTCAATTTCCAGGAGTGTACATAAAACAGCAAAGATTGGAATGTTCGTGAATTACACATTTATGGTGAAAATCAACGTCTTTGAGGAATAAAAGAAACTGCCATTGTTTCCACAGTGTAGCAGTTTCCCCTGCAGTGTTGTATGGATCATTCGTACACAGTCTCGAGTAAATCTTTATCTCACAATTGTCATGCTGCATTGTAAAATCGATTCCCGCATAGGCCAGAAGATAGAATGTGTGCGCTAGTGTGTAGGTGCTACGCACATAAACACTATTTAACACACTGTGTGTAAAGGCAAATTACATGGGAAGTTCAGCAATTTTTTAGTGAGAATTGATTGTTGAAATGTTTTAAAGTTGGGATTACATCCTTCATAGATTCAACAATGTATAGCTTAAGATAAAGAGATAGCAGGAACACTGAAATCTCTGGCTGTTCTTTGAGTGGACGTGAGAAAACCAACACTGGCTTCTGTAACTTGTAACAACAAAATATATCCTCTCGAAGCTATAGAGTCACAGAAATTACTTGTGCCTCCTCCATATAATCAGTGTTAATAATAACAAGAATGCGTGTGTGTATGAGGGAACTTGGATGACCTCGGCTGTAAAATTTGCAAAGGGCAGTGTGAGTTAGGGAGCCCCTATTGACGTAATATGCTCACTAATATGAAAGACCTGGTAAGACACGTTCAAAATAAAACACTGCGATACTGAATAGAATCTTTCTAAAGTGAACGTCCAGAGAGTATGATAATTAACAGCGGAGACTGAGTGGATGAAAGTATCCGACAATAGAAGCAGAATCTTTCCAGTAAACAATTATCAGCAAAATAGACGTTCGCGAGATATCTGCGAATGAGTGGTTACGTATCGCAACCAAACTGTCGTCCTAGATAGCACAAACGTATTTTAAATATGAAATTTTCGATTAAGTCCCCATCTAACTGGGCTGAAATTTCCCCCCATGATGTATCGTTGGGGAATGTGATACATGGATGGTGGGACACCGGCACATTTAGAACACCGAAGACATCTCATGAGCCAATACGGTCGAAGATTGACATATCGAATAGGGCCTGTAACTTGGCCTCCAAGATCACCCGACCTCAATCCTTCTGGTGCTATGGATGTTCCATTTAGCAAGTTTTATATATTAGCCAGTATGGAGCTGTATCAATATGACTGGAGAATGTTCTCACGTCGACAAGGCTGGTGTGTAGTTATATTTCTGGAAGATCTTAGAATCTGAGGATGACGATTACTGTCGAAACTGGTCATGAAGTAAATCATTTCACATCAAGTGTGTTTGGCTTCTAATATAATTTTCAATCCTACGGATTTTCCTATCCGGGATCATCTCAAAACTAAAGTACACAGCACTGTCGCTGATACATTTTCTGACATCGCACACCGATCAAGGTGCAATGAGAAGACAGCCCAAGTAAGCAAGGTAGAAGAGATTTACTATAAATTTCATGAACTAGAGCTCCTCCTTGGAAAAAGCCAATTGCAAGGATTGTTTGCAATAGTTCAGGTAATTCGCCAAATTTACACATGTTCGTAGGTGAGCAGATGGCCCAATGTCAAAGTCAAGAGTCTTAGATCCACACTGAAAGTAAGACAGTGCAACGAAAGATAAGGTTGACGTCCAATACAAAAAGTCCTTTGAGGGTCTCTGAGGGTCTCCAGGGTAAAGGCCACATCGTGGCGACGTCTGAGATCAGGCTGTTCCAATCGAGCTCCAGGGAGCCGGAGCGCTCCGGAGCGCTCAATGCGGCAGCTCTGAGCCCGCGTGGAGGGGGAAAGCCAACTCACTGCCCCCTGGCCGCATGCAGCCGCAACTGACGTAATAATCCGTGTTCTATGACAGCTATGACTAGCCGCGGGAGCCCTGTACCTCTATTGGAGGATACCTTTCTATTCATTGAGAGGGATGGTCGTCCGCAGTGTCTTGTATGTCATAAAGTATTTAATTCTGCGAAGAGGTACAATATACAACGACATTATACACGTCTTCACGCAGTGCACTACGAACGTGCAACATAGTTCGTGTTCTGTAACGCGTTTATAATTTTCAGGTGAATGACACCAGAGAAAACACTATTGAATCTGCAATTCGAGCTAGCTACAGGGTCGCTTACATCATTGCAACGAGTGGCAAGCCGTTTTCGGTGGGACCACTCGTAAAATCGTGCATGGTAGCAGTTGCAGAATGTTTGTTTCCAAGGGAGGTGCAGGCAATTGAAGGGGTCTGCCTGTCGAAGCAAACAATGTGTCGTCGAATCCTGGACATGGCAGCGGATTTAGAGACACAGCTCAGGAAAAAGGCGGAGAGCTTTGTTGGATTTTCGCTAGCGCTTGACGAAAGCACCGATATATCGGACTGTGCTCAGGTTGCAGTCTTTGTGCGATGTGTCGACATGGAGCAGCAAGTAACTGAAGAACTCTTGGATGTGGTACCACTCGATTACACCGCAACAGGACGTGACATTTTTGAAGCTGTTTGTGGATCAGTGGACAATATGAATTTGCCGTGGGATAAGCTCCATTCTGTAGCGACAGACGGTGCACCACAAATGATCGGGCGTCACCAAGGTTTTGCTTCTCGTTTGAAAAATACACTCAGGGACGAATTCGGGAAAGACATTTTGACTCTTCGTTGTTTTATTCACCAAGAGGCACTGTGTGCTGAAACAGTGGAGCTAGGTGGCCTAATGAAAGATGTCGTGAAGTGTGTGGATTTTCTGCGGCGTCACGGTATGAATCACCGCCAGTTCAAAGGATTCCTGAAAGATATGAAAGCGGAGTATGGGGATATACCTTATCACAGTACAGTTCGTTGGCTGAGTCGGGGAAAAGTTCTTGATGTTTTATTTGCCATTCGTGAGGAAATATCCCTTTTTCTCGAAATGAAAGGGGAAGAAATGCGTTGCCTGAAAGATATAAAATGGATATCAGACCTGGCGTTCCTAGCTGACATAACTATGCATCTGTCATTGCAGGGCAAAGGGCAGCTAATCGTTGACGTGCACGACCAAATCAAAGCGTTCATGGAAAAGTTACGTTTATTTGAGAGGCAGATGAGTAATAGACATTTAACGTTCTTCAATTGTCTTGCTTCTTTAAAACTACCTGAAGGTACTACTTTCGGCGATTACCAAGCAAAGTTAAAGCAGCTCATCACTTCGTTTGAAACACGATTCCGAGACGTCACTAGTTTGGAAATGGAACTTAAGGTGTTCAGCACTCCTTTTTCAGTTTCCCCCAATGACTTGTCATCGTCACTTCAATTGGAGATTATTGATTTGCAAAATTCAACTTTGTTGAAAGACAGGTACTACAACACGTTGGATTTGTCACGATGGTATCGTTCATTACAGCAAAAAACATTTTCCAAGCGTCACAACAATGCCGCTCAAATTATGTGCATGTTTGTATCTATGTATTGTTGTGAGCAGCTTTTCTCAGCAATGAAACGAGTAAAAAGTAAGGAACGATCGTTTCTTCAGGATGCAAGAATGAAGACCATCCTCCGCATTAACGCTGCGAACACTTTGACGCCTGATATTTCCGATCTTGTAATGAAAAGAAAATGTCAAGCTACTGGGGCCCAATAAATTTAGTATGCAACTCATTGTAAAACAGTGTTTCTTATTTATTTCCTGAACATGGTATTTCTTGATGTAGCATGTCACCACGTCTTAGCAGCTAAGAGTATGAGGTTGTCGATCTTGTAAGACGCAGCCGGCACCTCAAAACGCTTGCCTTGCCGCCTGCCTCAGCCAGCCGTGCCACGCGCCGGCGTGCCGGCCCACTTGAATGGTCACAGCGAGCGACACGGCTCCCTGGAGCAGGGAGCGCTCCGCGGCTCACAACGGAGCCGACGAGCTGGAACAGCCTGTCTGAGATGGTCACTGGAAGCTCCTATGGTCGACTGACTTTCAGACGGGACGACTTCGAAGGTTCAAATGGCTCTGAGCACTATGGGACTTAACTTCTGAGGTCATCAGTCCCCTAGAACTTAGAACTACTTAAACCTAACTAACCTAAGGACATCACACACATCCATTCGAAGGTTCCAAAGACTCCCTACGAGAGCTCTGAATGACGATGGACTGTGGGTAGAGTCGACTCCTGGCCCAAAGGACTGGAGGAAAATTCTATGGAGAGGCTCTGCTCCGGTCTAAATATTCTGGCAGGACCAAGATACAGAAGAAGCTCTTTATGGCGACGTGACCCGCGGAAGGATGTAAGAAGGTCCATGGAGCCTGTGGCCTCTGGTGGCCCTCACACTGCCGCTTGTTGAGTGTGAGCGACCATTGACTTGTCTTCTGCTGGGGTAACTCCTGTTGGTTTAGGCCACTCGCATACCAGAGGTGTGAGTGCGGTTGCTGGGTGATAGGACGCTCGGCCTGTCCACAGTACACTTGAAGAGCTAGAGTAGTTAGTTGTACAGTCTTATCAAGATATGACTGATGGTCGGCGGCTATTTGAAAGAATTCGCAACTCACTACAGAGACGACTGCAGTACTGCTTGTAAATGCGAGGACGACACATGCAGCACCTCCTTTAACAAATTGTTGTGGTCTTCAGTCCGAAGACTGGTCTGGTGCGGCTCTTCACGTTACTCTATCTTATGCAGGCCTCTTCATCTCTGAATAAATACTGCTCCGACTGAAGCTGCTTGCTGTATTCATGCCTAGGTCTCCCTCTACAATTTTTACTCTCACCCCCATTACCCTCACATTTTCCTTCATTACCAAATGTGTTGTTTCTTGATGACGTATCTCTCCTTTCAGACCACTCTTCTTTTAGCCATGTTTTGACATAAATTTATTTATTCCCCATTTCCATTCAGTATCTCATTAGTTCAGTCTACTCAACTAATCTTCGACATACTTCTACAGCAACTCTTTTCAAAAGCTTCCATCCTTTCTGGTGTGAAATGCTTATCGTCCACGTTTCACTATCGTACAAGACTACACTCCAGACAAATACCTTCAGAAAGACTCCTTGACATATAAAACTACATTCAGTGTTTTTCGGAAATGCTTTTCTTGTTCTTGCCGGTCTGCATTTTATAACCTCTCTACTTCGATCAGTATCAGCTATTTTGCTATTCAAATAAAAAAATCATTTATTACTTTCAGTGTCGTATCTCCTACTCTAATTCCCTCAGTATCACCTGATTTATATCTGCTACATGACATTAGTCTTCTCTTACATTTGTTTTTGTTCATTTAGAACCTCTTTTCAAAAAAATATTCATTCAGTTCTATTGCTATTCCAAGTTCTTTGCCATCTCCGACTGAATTGTAACGTCATCGGCAAACTGCAACGTTGTTATTTCTTTTCCCTTAATTTTGATTCAAGTTTCTCCTTGCTTTCCTTTACTTAACTACTTCCTTTAACATGTTTTAGTGTACATACAATGTGCTGAGGTAATATTGTATTTCTTTTGGAGGTAGACCATGAATGAAATTTGGGCTCAGTGGACTATCGAAAAACTTGCAGTTAAAATACATTTGTACTATAATAACTGGGACAGTATTTGATACTGAAATCGGTGGCGACTCGTAACCCCACAGTTATCTCGCAAACAACCCATTTGTGGACAAGCGTTTACATGGAACGTTTTTGGTCCTACGAGCTATCTTATGCCTTCCCCTATGTCAGTTTTCGCTATTAATGGTGATACACCTCGTATGAATGCCGGGATGGTTCCTTTCAAAGGGCACGGCCGACTTCCTTCCCCGTCCTTCCCTAATCCGATGAGACCGATGACCTCGCTGTCTGGTCTCCTTCCCCAAACCAACCAACCAACACCTCGTATGAAACAAATTATACACCCGATGACCCAGTAACTGTACGACACTATCAGGTGGTTAAATTCGATGGTCAAACTGTTGTCAGATATTTCATTCCTCTAAATTTTGCGACTGAATAGAAGATTGTAGTAGAGACTCACCAATCACCTGCTGGAGCAACATGCTGAAACCAACTGTAACGACTGTTATCTTCCTCTGAAAGGTAAACTTGTGTGAAAACAATGACTGTCATCTTACCAGTTGAATCTGAAAATTGTTTCCTGAAATGACGTGATCCTTTGAACTTCGCCAACAGAGCCAATTTTCCGTTAAAAATATGGTTCATGGTGTGGGTTCCTGTAGTCATGTCCTAGTTCATGAACCACGGGCAACGTATGAGTAGTCAAGGAAGTGGTCCCGACAGTCGGGATACCAGTTACTTTGGAATAAGGCTGGGCATCTCGGAGATATTCTGAGGCTCATACGGCAAAGACTACCAAATCCACCGGTTAGTCCCTCAACCGTTAGGGGTAAAACTCAATGGGACTCGGGGCAAGTAAGGCTAGCAACCTGCTTTCCTGGTACTTTAAATATGATGCTGGCAACAATCAGAGCAAAATGCCTCGGACCTTTGGAGGTGACGGAGTCCCACCTCTAACTGACAAACCAGGGACTCCTAAGATAGGACTTGGCAAACAAATGGTAATGAGATGGGGAGCTATTAATATCAATGGGGGCTACTCTGGGAAGAAGGTAGAGCTGGCAGAGGCTGCAAGTAAGATGGGGCTGGGCGTTTTAGATGTTAGTGACATTCGGGTAAGGGGTGAGAAAGAAGAGGAAGTGGGAGTATACAAGGTCTACCTGTCAGGAGTCAAAGCAGGAATAGCACAATGGGGTGTAGGGCTTTACATAAGGAAAGAAATAGAACCCAGCGTAGTTGCAATAAGGTATGTAAACGAACGACTGATGTGGATAGATTTGACAGTGTCTAGCAAGAAAATTAGGATTGTGTCAGCATATTCGCACTGTGAAGGGACAGATCAAGATAAGATGGAAAGTTTTTATGAGGCACTCAGTGATGTAGTTGTTAGAGTAAAGGACAAAGACAGTGTTCTGCTCATGGGTGATTTTAATGCCAGGATTGGAAGTCGAACAGAAGGCTATGAAAAGGTTATGGGTAAATTTGGAGAGGATATGGAGGCCAACAGGAACGGGAAACAACTCTTGGATTTCTGTGCCAGTATGGGCTTAGTAATCACAAACTCCTTTTTTAAACATAAGAACATTCATCGGTATACTTGGGAAAGCAGGGGAACCAGATCTGTCATTGACTATATAATAACAGATCAGGAATTCAGGAAGGCTGTGAGGGGCACACGTGTATTCAGGGGATTCTTTGATGACACTGATCATTATTTAATCTGCAGTGAAATAGGGATTGTGAGGCCGAAAGTGCAGGAGGTCAGGTCCATATGTAGGAGGATAAGAGTGGAGAAACTTCAGGATAAGGAAATCAGGCACAAGTACATAACAATGATCTCAGAAATGTACCAGTTAGTTGAATGTAGTCAATTAGTCATTGGAAAAGGAATGGACAAGGTACAGGGACACAGTACTAAAAGTGGCTAAAGAATGTCTTGGAACAGTAGTGTGTAAAGGTAGGATGAAGCAAACAGCTTGGTGGAATGACACAGTCAAGGCAGCCTGTAAAAGGAAAAAGAAGGCGTATCAAAAATGGCTACATAATAGAACTCAGGTAGACAGAGAAAGTTATGTTGAAGAAAGAAACAAAGCCAAACAGATAATTGCAGCATCTAAGAAGAAATCTTGGGAAGACTTTGGAAACAGGTTGGAGACTTTGGGTCAAGCTGCTGGAAAACCATTCTGGAGTGTAATTAGCAGTCTTCGAAAGGGAGGTAAGAAGGAAATGACAAGTATTTTGGACAGGTCAGGAAAACTGCTGGTGAATCCTGTGGATTGCTTGGCCAGATGGAGGGAATATTTTGAAGAGTTGCTCAATGTAGGTGAAAATGCGATCAGTAATGTTTCAGATTTCGAGGTACAATGGGATAGGAATGATGATGGAAATAGGATCAAATTTGAGGAAGTGGAGAAAATGGTCAATAGATTGCAGTGCAATAAAGCAGCTGGGGTGGATGAAATTAAGTCGGAACTCATCAAATACAGTGGAATTTCAGGTCTTAAATGGCTACACAGGATAATTGAAATGGCCTGGGAGTCGGGACAGGTTCCATCAGACTGGACAAAAGCAGTAATCACACCAATCTTTAAACATGGAAACAGAAAAGATTGTAACAACTACAGAGGGATTTCTTTAATCAGCGTTGTGGGTAAAATCTTCTCAGGTATTGTTGAAAGGAAAGTGCGAGTATTAGTTGAGGACCAATTGGATGAAAATCAGTGTGGGTTTAGGCCTCTTAGAGGTTGTCAGGACCAGATATTTAGCTTACGGCAAATAATGGACAAGTGCTATGAGTGGAACAAGGAACTGTATCTATGCTTTATAGATCTAGAAAAGGCATATCACCGGGTTCCTAGGAGGAAGTTATTGTCTGTTCTACGAGATTATGGAATAGGAGGCAAACTTTTGCAAGCAATTAAAGGTCTTTACATGGATAGTCAGGCAGCAGTTAGAGTTGACGGTAAATTGAGTTCATGGTTCAGAGTAGTTTCAGGGGTAAGACAAGGCTGCAACCTGTCTCCACTGTTGTTCATATTATTTATGGATCATATGTTGCAGTCTTGCATATGCGGATGACTTAGTTGTGATGGCAGATTCGATTGAATGTTTTCAAAGTAATATTTCAGAGCTAGATCAGAAATGTAAGGACTATGGTATGAAGATTAGCATCTCCAAAAAGAAAGTAATGGCAGTGGGAAAGAGATATAAACGGATTGAGTGCCAAATAGGAGGAACAAAGCTAGAACAGATGGATGGTTTCAAGTACTTAGGATGCATATTCTCACAGGATGGCAACTTAGTGAAAGAACTGGAAGCGAGGTGTAGCAAAGCTAATGCAGTGAGCGCTCAGCTACGATCTACTCTCTTCTGCAAGAAAGAAGTCAGTACCAAGACTAAGTTATCTGTGCACCGTTCAATCTTTCGACCAACTTTGTTGTATGGGAGCGAAAGCTGGGTGGATTCAGGTTACCTTATCAACAAGGTTGAGGTTACGGATATGAAAGTAGCTAGGATGATTGCAGGTACCAGTAGATGGGAACAATGGCAGGAGGGTGTCCACAATGAGGAGATCAAAGCAAAACTTGGAATGAACTCTATAGATGCAGCAGTCAGGGCGAACAGGCTTAGATGGTGGGGTCATGTTACACGCATGGGAGAAGCAAGGTTACCCAAGAGACTCATGGGTTCAGCAGTAGAGGGTAGGAGGAGTCGGGGCAGACCAAGGAGAAGGTACCTGGATTCGGTTAAGAATGATTTTTAGTAATAGGCTTAACATCAGAAGAGGCACCAATGTTAGCACTGAATAGGGGATCATGGAGGAATTTTATAAGGGGGACTATGCTCCAGACTGAACGCTGAAAGGCATAATCAGTCTTAAATGATAATGATGATGATGAGATATGGATTCTGAAACGTTTCAATGGCTTATGCCAGAGCAACTAGCCATAAGCACACTGCAACGTAACATTTTCCGCTAAGGACTGAGTGCATGAAGGAGTGTGGATGGGGAGGGGGAGGAGGGGCAGGAGGGGAAAGGGGTGCTGGGAGCGGATATAAGCGAAACCTCCCTCCCGCAAACAAAACACAATGTTACTGTGAACAGTATTATTTGCTTCTGTCGGCACTGACCGGAAATTACCCAACACTGGCCGACTGCTGCCGACATCCCCGCTCCCAGCATCCTTCGGCGAGAAGTGCGAAGTTATATTGTGCGTATGCCATATCGTCTCTCTCTTCTTCGGTATTAAAGGGTTTTGATTTTAATGTAAGAGGTGGTCAGGATTGTTTGGAAAAAGCTAAACGGTATTTAACACACTGTTGGAACCACGTATTCTCTTCACGCTCGTAAAAGCAGCTAACAAATACGCCGACGATAATCAAAGTTACTACGAAAGCATAAATATTAGTAAAAATGGACACAGTTTTGCTTGTAATGATTCAATTACGTTACCCAAAAAATCAGAAGTAGCATGAAACAATTACTTTTATTGCCCGATAAATTAATTGTTGCGAAAAGAGAGGCGACATAACCACCTACGTAGCTTAAGGATTTGTACTCACGATAAATAATTTTATTTATTTCACACTGGCTTCAGTTTGGTTAAGCATTTACTTGACAGAAATAAATTTTAATGCAAACTCAAACATATTGTGAAGCAAATCTAAGCCTTGTTGCCTACTGCAGTTAAATTTATCTATGCATTTCCGTAAAAATTCTGATAAAGTGAACTTTGCAAATATTAATGTTTGGAAATGATTAGCAATATTCAAAGTCTTTATTATGTTAACTTGAAGGTAAAGCCCAATATTTAATATTTTAATTAAGTTCCACATTATGGCCGCCTGTGCGCCATTACGACGAAAGAAAGCCAGATGGTTAGTGTTCTACAGAACTCACTATAAATAACTATTTTCACTTAAATATTTCCACAGGGAGGGAGAGGTGTTGAATAAGAACAGGAGAATTTCACTTTTTACCATATATTGTAAAAGAAAATACATGCATCAAATACTTAGTGCGTCAGAACAAAAAAAATGGTTCAAATGGCTCTGAGCACTATGGGACTTAACATCTTAGGTCATCAGTCCCCTAGAACTTAGAACTAATTAAACCTAACCAACCTAAGGACATCACACACATCCATGCCCGAGGCAGGATTCGAACCTGCGACCGTAGCAGTCACGCGGTGCGTCAGAACAGTTAAGCGACTTAATCCTTCACCAGCAGAGACAAAAACAGGATTAGATCTTTTAACCAAGTCTTTTTAACATAAATGAGGTAGGATTTCCATGGTTACAAAGAATGTCTTTGCGTTTATAGTTATTGCTTGATACTAAAATACATATTTTATTAATATTTTTAACACAAAAATATATGTTAACGAGTTTTAGATTTTATAATTATTGTCGTATTAGTTATGGTTTTTATCGACAGAAATACACACGCTTCACATTTACACGTCTGGTATAGCTTTAGTTTAATCTTTTTAGCTCTTTCCAGGAGACGTCAGAATACAATATGATATTTTTTCGTGCTTTATCTCAGATATTAAGTTTGAAACGTGTCTCCACAACTTTCATTACGAATATTCAAAATTTTTTTTATTTTATCCTTAAAAAAGTGTTTGCTGAAAGCCTGCGACTGTAAAAACAATGGGTTTGTTTATAAAATAACTTTTTGTTCAAAGTCAGAATTTTATTTTTATTTATCTTTTGCACGTTGCGTTTCGGGAAACGATACACATTCTCAAGTGCGTTTTTCATGTATCATATAATTTTTTTCCCCGGTGTGAAAACACCTTTGGAAATGGGAATCGTCGTGTAAAACAAAAATTTAAAAAAATCGTGACTGCTACCTGAAAAATTATTTTACAAACAAACTCAGTATTCAAAAAAATCTGATTTCGAGTAGTTCCATTCATTTTTTTATTGTGTATAGAAATGTTATTTTCTTTCCTAATGAATGAATAAATGTGAGATGACGCAGATTCGTCAGAAAATAGCTTATACAGAGGGCAGACGTGAGGAAATACGATACGAACTGTTGCTGTCATTTTAGAACCACAGAATCTAGCTCCATGTATAGTATAGTGTTTCAAATAGATTCACCCGGTTTGACAAGATTGCATAGTCTACATGAATGAAGACAAAAACTTGCAGCGAATTTTAACTTACACAAAGGACCTAAAGTTTTTATTTTCTGTTTTGTAAGGGTTTATCTCTTATGTGCATGCAGTTACGGTATTGGGGTAGCTTTTACAGTTACGTTTAGGATCAGAGTTTTAATTTACCTTTCACGAATGTTGAATGTGCCCTCCACCCCTTATAGCCCATCCATGCATGACAGGAGCATCTCAGCGTTAAGAAATGTTCTTACACGCAGCTACCAGAGCGCTAATGCTATGTCCTGTTGAAAAAATAATATTAATAATTTTCTATATGTACACGCAGGTGTGGAAAAAACCCGATCTCCAACACAATTAGATACATGATTAATGTAACCATAATTTCTGAAAAAACAGGCTGTACATTTGTTTTCTCGGGAAACGATGAAATCATATGAAGCTTTGGTAAGTCTCTTGTGCTCGATTACCGTATGTGGCTGCGATGTTCAAATGGTTCAAATGGCTCTGAGCACTATGGGACTTAACATCTGAGGTCATCAGTCCCCTAGAACTTAGAACTACTTAAACCTAACTAACCTAACGACATCACACACATCCATGCCCGAGGCAGGATTCGAACCTGCAACGGTAGCGGTCGCGCGGTTCCAGACTGTAGCGCCTAGAACCGCTCGGCCACACCGGCCGGCGGCTGCGATGTCCCCATATATTTACGTACTGGGGGTTCACTTTTCCATTTAAATAGAATATAACCTCATCACTGAATACCAAGCGCGAAAGGAGAGGAAATCCTTACTTTTCTGGAAGTAAGCACAGATATCTAAAAAATAAGAGGCTAGAGAGTGTGACACAAAGTGAAATTCACAAGTGTTGTTTGTCACAACAACTGACAATGCACTCAGCAGGTCGGTATATTACTACATCCAGAATGATTTCACAGAACTATCATGAAGGGCTCATAGCAGCTGAATCCTGTGTGATTTGAAATACGCTGTGTACAACAATACAGGGTCAATTTTTCGAAACCCCGTAATTGTCTTCCATTGCAACGCACAAGTTTAAAATTTGGCTAAAGGGTGCCTAGAAGCTTCCTCTATAATGTTTCAAAACCTTGGCGCATTGCTGCCTAACCTTCGGGATCGGTGAAGTTTGAAACATCGAGGTATCGACACAGGTGAAAAAAAAGGCCAGAGCTCAGGAGTTCATGTGAGGTGAAAGGAGGGTTAATGATGTCACATTGGCACCAAATTTCACCACAATTCTGCCAAACGATACTGTGG
This sequence comes from Schistocerca nitens, assembly GCF_023898315.1. Taxonomy (NCBI): domain Eukaryota; kingdom Metazoa; phylum Arthropoda; class Insecta; order Orthoptera; family Acrididae; genus Schistocerca; species Schistocerca nitens. Next base: position 41,720,888 of record NC_064622.1, read on the forward strand.
ACGTATCACGCGACGGGAAGATGGTCGCAGTCCCCTCTCACCGACGTTTCACGCCTTCTTTCGACACCTCCGCGATAGATGTCAGTACTGCGACGCCCAGCATTGAAATCCCGAGGGTTGTTTATGGCTGGCCGAGGGAAAGGTTTCGGACATACCACTTCTCAGAATTGACACGCAAAAACCTCTGGGGATGGCTTGAAGGTCGTCAATGAAGCCGTCTCCTTCCTTGTGGCGTTGATTCTCTCACATTTCGCGGACGAAACCGTCAGTTCGAAGTGTGATAAGCAACAGAACGAAATTCTTGACAACCTTTGTCACTGATGACACCTCACCCACACCTCCCGGATGATTCAACCATTCCCCGAGAATATGATGAGCCGGCAACCCCAATGAACGTGAGCGCAGCCCTTTAGAGTCCAGCGCGACAGCAAATTTTGCTCTACTGTGCAGGGTAGAATCACTAGGGACCGTTCAAAACCATTCGACGAAATTTGAGAGGGACCCGAAGCAGCAAAGGGTGCTAATGCTTTCAAGCCCTAATTGTTCGCACCATCCTGTGGCGTAATCGTGGGGAGGTAGTGGGAGGGTGGCCACGTTGGCACATGTGTTCAATCATTTTATCTTTAAACTCTTCCATAGGTCCGTGTTCGCATAAAAACAACAGCATGAGATTGTTGACATGACTTGATGCGAAATACTTTTATTTTTAATTTATTTATCATCAAACTACACTACTGGCCATTAAAATTGCTACACCACGAAGATGACGTGCTACAGGCGCGAAATTTAACCGACAGCAAGAAGATGCTGTGATATTCAAATGATTAGCTTTTCAGAGCATTCACACAAGGTTGGCGCCGGTGGCGACACCTACAACGTGCTGACATGAGGAAAGTTTCCAACCGATTTCTCATACACAAACAGCAGTTGACCGGCGTTGCCCGGTGAAGCGTTGTTGTGATGCCTCGTGTAAGGAAGAGAAATGCGTACCATCACGTTTCCGACTTTGATAAAGGTCGGATTGTAGCCTATCGCGATTCCGGTTTATCGTATCGCGACATTGCTGCTCGCGTTGGTCGAGATCCAATGACTGTTAGCAGAACATGGAATCGGTGGGTTTAGGAGGGTAATACGGAACGCCGTGCTGGATCCCAACGGCCTCGTATCATTAGCAGTCGAGATGACAGGCATCTTATCCGCATGGCTGTAACGGATCGTGCAGCCACGTCTCGATCCCTGAGTCAACAGATGGGGACGTTTGCAAGACAACAACCATCGGCACGAACAGTTCGACGACGTTTGCAGCAGCATGGACTATCAGCTCGGAGACCACGGCTGCGGTTCTCTTGACGCTGCATGATGAATCCAGGTTCTGTTTATAGCATCATGATGGTCGCATCCGTGTTTGGCGACATCGCGGTGAACGCACTTTGGAAGCGTGTATTCGTCATCGCCATACTGGCGTATCACCCGCGTGATGGAGTACGGTGCCATTGGTTACATGTCTCGGTCACCTCTTGTTTACATTGACGGCACTTTGAATAGTGGACGTTAGATTTCAGATGTGTTACGACCCGTGGCTCTATCCTTCATTCGATCCCTGCGAAACCCTACATTTCAGCAGGATAATGCACAGTCTGGATGATTGACTGATCTGGCCCTGTAACACTAACCAAAACGGCTTTGCTGTTGTGGTACTGCGAACGGCTGAAAGCAAGAGGAAACTACGGCCGTAATTTTTCCCGAGGGCATGCAGCTTTACTGTATGATTAAATGATGATGGCGTCCTCTTGGGTAAAATATTCCGGAGGTAAAATAGTCCCCCATTCGGATCTGCGGGCGGGGACTACTCAAGAGAACGTCGTTATCAGGAGAAAGAAAACTGGCGTTCTACGGATCGGAGCGTGGAATGTCAGATCCCTTAGTCGGGCAGGTAGGTTAGAAAATTTAAAAAGGGAAATGGATAGCTTAAAGTTAGATATAGTGGGAATTAGTGACAGTAAAGGACTTGGAAGAGCAGTTGAACGGAATGGACAGTGTCTTGAAAGGAGGGTATAAGATGAACATGAACAAAAGCAAAACGAGGATAATGGAATGTAGTCGAATTAAATCGGGTGATGCTGAGGGAATTAGATTAGGAAATGAGACACTTAAAGTAGTAAAGGAGTTTTGCTATTTCGGTAGCAAAATAGCTGATGATGGTCGAAGTAGAGAGGATATAAAATGTAGACTGGCAATGGCAAGGAAAGCGTTTCTGAAGAAGAGAAATTTGTTAACATCGAGTATTGATTTGAGTGTCAGGAAGTCGTTTCTGAAAGTATTTGTTTGGAGTGTAGCCATGTATGGAAGTGAAACATGGACGATAAATAGTTTAGACAAGAAGATGGTTCAAATGGCTCTGAGCACTATGGGACTCAACTGCTGAGGTCATTAGTCCCCTAGAACTTAGAACTAGTTAAACCTAACTAACCTAAGGACATCACACACATCCATGCCCGAAGCAGGATTCGAACCTGCGACCGTAGCGGTCTCGCGGTTCCAGACTGCAGCGCCAGAACCGCGCGGCCACTTCGGCCGGCAGACAAGAAGAGAATAGAAGCTTTCGAAATGTGGTGCTACAGAAGAATGCTGAAGATTAGATGGGTAGATCACATAACTAAGGAGGAGGTATTGAATAGAATTGGGGAGAAGAGGAGTTGGTGGCACAACTTGACTAGAAGAAGGGATCGGTTGGTAGGACATGTTCTGAGGCATCAAGGGATCACCAATTTAGTACTGGAGGGCAGCGTGGAGGGTAAAAATCGTAGAGGGAGACCAAGAGATGAATACACTAAGCAGATTCAGAAGGATGTAGGCTGCAGTAGGTACTTGGAGATGAAGAAGCTTGCACAGGATAGAGTAGCATGGAGAGCTGCATCAAACCAGTCTCAGGACTGAAGACCACAACAACAACGATGCACGACCGCATGTTGCAGGTCCTGTACGGGCCTTTCTGGATACAGAAAATGTTCGACTGCTGCCCTGGCCAGCACACTCTCCAGATCTCTAAACAATTGAAAACATCTGGTCAATGGTGACCGAGCAACTGGCTCGTCACAATACGCCAGTCACTACTCTTGATGAACTGTGATATCGTGTTGAAGCTGCATGGGCAGCTGTCCCTGTACACGCCATCGAAGCTCTGACTCAATGCCCAGGCGTATCAAGGTTGTTATTGCGGCCAGAGGTGGTTGTTCTGGGTACTGATTTCTCAGGATCTATGCAGCTAAATTGCGTGAAAATGTAATCACATATCAGTTCTAGTATAATATATTTGCCCGATGAATACCCGTTTATTATCTGCATTTCTTCTTGGTGTAGCAATTTCAATGGCCAGTAGTGTAGTCTCAGCAACAATATCGCCACAGTTAGCGCTGCGGCAGAATCTTCTCACGAAATTCCAATCACCAACTTTCTTCTCCGAATGCGAGAATATTTTTTTGGAGCCGACCAACATAGGGAGAAACGATCGCCATGATAAAATAAGGGATATCAGTGCTCGCACGGACAGTTACAGATGTTCGTTCTTCCCGCGCGTTACGCGAGATTTGAGGAATAGAGAATTGTGAAGATGGTTCGATAAACCCTCTGCCAGGCGCTTAAATGTGATTAGCAGAGTACCCTTGAAGATCTAGAGTGAATTCTTTAATCCCAAGACATGCAACAAATAGCACACTGATAAACATTGCAAAATATTATTATTTGGGTACTATGTGGCTCCAAAATCTTATGTTTTGTGAATAGTTTCATAATACCTTATTTACTTCAAGTGACAGTAAGGTTTTTATGTTTATTGTCACAGTTTCCAGAATATTTTTTGTGTTCTTTTTTTGTTGCCGTTTCTTCGGCACACATCATGTTCAAATGGCTCTAAACACTATGGGACTTAACTGCTGAGGCCATCAGTCCCTAGAACTTAGAACTACTTAAACCTAACTAACCTAAGGACATCACACACATCCATGCCCGAGGCACGATTCGAACCTGCGACCGTAGCAGTCGCGCGGTTCCGGACTGACGCGCCTAGAACCGGTCGGCCACCACGGCCGGCACACATCATGTCTTCTGCAACTGTATGAGTAGCTGTTAGTAAACAAATATGATAAGGTGAACTTCTGTACGCCAGCGTTATACTGTTGGGATTTCGGTAGTGTTGTGGATATATTTTTGGCGTGCACTAGATTCTTATGTAGTTTGTCATATACACTCTTCGGTGCCTCCCATGCACCCTTGTTGTGCACTTCAAAAAAATTCCTGTACAGGAGAGCGATTCACTGATTCCTAGGTGCCGGTATGATATGAGAGGCATCGCTATCGAAACCACTTATATTTTGCAGGTGTCCCGTAGGCGCTTGTTTAGCGACGGAGCGCCACTCAGCTGATCGCATTGTGCAGGGATATTTTTCCAGTGCCCAACGAAGGTGCGTGAGTGCAGCGAGGGTGTTGCGAACTGGGGGGGCGGGGGAGGGTCTTAGAGGGATGCTTTGCCGTTTTATTCACGCATGTGTCAATGTCGCACCCACTCCCCTCCCTCCCCCCCCCCCCCCCTATTGATTACGCCACAGGACGGCGCGATACAAGAGAGCTGAAAAAGTATGAACACCCTTTGCTGCTTAGGATCACTTTCAAATATCGTCGTATGATTTTGAACGGCCTCTAGTGGTTCCACTCTGTACACCAGAGCAAAATTTTCAATTCCACTACACTCTAGAGGGGCGCGATGACGGTCAGTAGCATTGCTGCCCCTTGGTGTCCTTAGGAAAGGGCTGATTTGCCCTTGGGATAGGTGGTTAAGAATACCGTCCTGTTGCACATCGCTCTCAGGGCTGTCGTTTTCAACAGCGAAATGTGTGGGAATCAACGCTCCACGGGAAGGAATGGTTTCATTGACGTCCTTCATCCCATCCACTAAAGACTTTTCGTGTGGATTCTGAGCGCGGTTTGCATCCAATGTTTTCCGCGTTCAGTCTTCAGCAAAGCCACGTGATTACAACGCTGGGCATCGCGATTCTGACCTCCATCGCAGAGACGTCAACGAAAGTTGTGAACTTTGGATACAAAAGGATGGGGAGACATTCCAATCGTGTGGCTCGTCGAAGTTGGCGTTGGACAGAATCGTGGTGAAATTTTGTGCCAGTTTGTCGTCATTATCCCACCTTTCACCTCACATGAGCTTCTGAGCACAGGCCTTTTTTTTTTTCGCCTTTGTAGACAACTTGTTGTTTGAAGTGTCGGCGATCTCACAAGTGACGTCTCGGGCGTGTTTTGCAACAGGTAGGTTGGATGAACCTTTGAGCCGACTTTAAAACTTCTGTGTTGGAATGGGAGACAATTACGGGATTTAGAAAAACGACTCCGTAATTGTGTCGCGTAGCATACTAACGTCTCCGAATAATACACCAGAAAGGGACATTGGGACTGACTAACTCTCGGAAGGCACGATGACCAGACCTGTGGACTAGGTGTAGTGTTCTGTTGCATGCCCTCTGTGTCTTGACAGACGACGTGGGGCCGGCCTGTAGGTTTCCCCTATTTAAGACCTCTTTTGTGAGAATTCGCTCGGCGCATCACAGCCAGACACTTGCTGACATGGACTGCAGTTTGTTCCACTCATAAGCAAGATGGCCATCCACACGATCTACTCCAGCGGTTTGCCTCTGCTGATATAGTGACTTGCTCTATTCCCTGGGTACCAATCTGATCTTGTACTTAACGGGATTTGTAACACGAGAAGAAGGACCTTTAAGTTCTCCATTAGTTTCTTTTTTCTAAGAAGTTAATTTACAGTTCCATTTGCCCATCTATGAGTACATCTCTCTTACTGTTCTACCGACGTCTAGCTTTACCCCCGTCCCCCGCCCCACTGTTCAACTTTTTCCTTGTTATTAACAGTGATTACTGTTACTCCGAAAGTAGCTAAAAGTAACTGAGCTGACAATTGTAATTTTGCTTTTTATTTTGTTGAAATTCTGGTAATTATTGCATATGTTCATTTTGCTGTGCACGTGTGTATTGGTTCATGGTATTAAAATGTATGGCGGCTCTCATGTGATGTAAAGAAGAAACCGAAACGCGTTAAGTACTCACTTAGTCTAAAGCTGTGTAGGTTTTCATAAATTCAAACGTCGGAAAGTGGTCGAACACGAGTAACATTTTTCATTTGGTACTCGCTATTGGAACTTCTCATTCGTAACGTTTACCACGTTACATTTAGAGAATATTGAAACCACAACCAGAAATTGAGTGTTAACGCAGAGGTATTACTGGAAACAAAGCAGTGAGGGTGGGTCATGAGTCATACTTGGACAATTCACTCGGCGGAGCAATGGTCCCATATTCGAGACTCGGCCCTGCACTTTCACACTGCCAGTACGTGTCAGACCATTGCACACTCCACTGCAGAGTGAAATGTCATTCTGGAGGTGCTTTAATTCCTTCGCAGTTTCAGAAAGTATGGTAATAACTTTAACAATAATCCAAGCTGCAGTTATAAGTATCGAGTAACTTGAAACAGAAGTCATAGTAGAAACGCGAATGAGACAGGCTTGTAGCCTATTTCCAAAGTTATTCAAGTGGTTCAAATGGCTCTGAGCACTATGGGACTTAACTTCTGAGGTCATCAGTCCCCTAGAACGTAGAACTACTTAAACCTAACTAACATAAGGACAACACACACATCCATGCGGGAGACAGGATTCGAACCTGCGACCGTAGCGGTCGCGCGGTTCCAGAGTGAAGCGCCTAGAACCGCTCGGCCACTCCGGCCGGCCAAAGTTATTCAATACATAAACTGAGCAGCAGCAATTGAAATCTAGCACAAATTTGGAAAAGGAATTATTATAGTTCAGGGAGAAGGAACAAAATCTTTGAGATTTGAAGATGACCTCGTAAATATATCAGACACGATAAAGAACGTGGAAAATTACTTAAACGAAGCCGCGCGGGATTAGCCGAGCGGTCTCAGGCGCAGCAGTCATGGATTGTGTGGCTGGTCCCGGCGGAGGTTCGAGTCCTCCCTGGGGCATGGGTGTGTGTGTTTGTCCTTAGGATAATTTAGGTTAAGTAGTGTGTAAGCTTAGGGACTGATGACCTTAGCAGTTAAGTCCCATAATATTTCACACTCATTTAAACATTTGAACTTAAACGGAATGAATTGTGTCTAGAAAAGCTATTACAAGGTGACCATTCACAAAAGTAAAACAGTAGTAATGTAACGTAGTACAATTAAATCAGATTATTCCGAGATAATTACATATATTACGAAATGACACACTAAAAATGATAGAAGAGTTTTCGTATTCGGACGGCAAAGAGACTGATCACGGCCGAAGGAGAGAAGATATACGGACTGACTATACAAAGAAATGAATTTTTGAAAATCAGGAATCTGTTAATATCCAATGTAAAGTTAATGTTTAGGAAACCTCTTATGAAGATATTTGTTCGGAGCGCAGCCTTGTTCGGAAGCGAAACGTGGATGATAAGCAGTTCATACCGAAAGAGAATGAAAGCTTCTGAAATGTGGTGCTACAGAAAAATGCTGAAAATTGTGTTGGGGAGGTCTTATAACAAAAGAGATGGTTTGATAGGAAACTTTCTCAAGTTTGAAGAAATAATCAGTTTGGTAGTGGAGTAAAGTGTGGGGCGTATCGATAATAACAGGAAGAGACCAAGGGATGAATGCAGTAAGCAAGTTTAAACGGGAATAGGGTGCAGTAGTTGTGCAAAGATGAAGAGTTTTGAACAGGATAGACTAGCGCGGAGAACTAGTTTTCGGATGGAGACATAGCAAAAACAGCTGTGATGCTTTAGCGCTAACTAAAAAGGGGTGCTAAGTTTCGAATTTTCTTCTACATTAGTGTAGCTTGTTGAGGGATCCGTACAGACGACCAACAGTCAAGAATTAGTCGGACTAAGGACTTTTAAATACTCTCCTAGGAGGACATATTTGCAAGTGCCCTTACAATGTGACTCATCCTGCAAGTACCGTCACCATTAATGAGCAAATCACATTTTCTCTCAATGGTTATTGTTTTTGCTTCACTCGGAAGTAATTTAACACTTCATTGTTCGCGGCCGCCTTTTCGCTTGGCTTAGATGGATATTTGTAAATATATGATACTAAATTCCAAGGGATACTTTAAATTAAGGGAGCATCAGCATCTTCAACTAATTTTTTTACTTTCACTTGCGCAGCAGACCATATTAGGATACCAGTACATCTAGAAGTTTACCATTCTGATAGTTTTTACTGTTGTCTGAAAAGATCTTAAAGCCATGTTATTTATATGGAAAATTGAAACTTTATTCGCAATTTAAATGAATTGGGAATTGTCTAGTTATCAACACCAGCGAATGAAAGACCGATTTCATTACGGACACTTTTATGTTCGAAACTGCCTTTTGGGCGCAATTCAGTCAACCTCTGCCCAGCAAGTATTTTTGAGTCTTCATCTTCTATCGTGTTATGTACAAGATCAGCTTTTGTAATTGTCATGTAACGTAGCATCCATTTTTCTTCACTCTTCAGTACCATTAGCAAGCACAAGACTTAACTATGCAGTTTCTGGAATTCAGTTAAAATGCTTTTTATTACTGCATATTGTCCCAGCGGAGAACAGACACAGCAGTTAGAAGACTGCGAGCACAGGGAAACAATTCAGGAACAGTACGTCGTTTGGCATGCATGAGGGCTGGGTCGCTTCTGTTCGGAGCGGGAGAAGATGAAAATCGTCAACCACGCATTCGCCAGCGACGTAACATCTACTTCATTCATGGAAGTCAAGATACGGTTTAAACCGGGGGGTTTTCTGCAGATGTTACACGAAGAAATATGGACACCTGGGTATCAACGTTCACATTCAGAGCTTATCTTCATATTACTTTTCAACTCGCTGACAGCATCACCTGCACCTCGACAAAGGATATTTATACTTTGGTCGACACGTGCATTCCAAAGCCCTTCTGTAGTTCGTAATGTTTAGGTACGAAACATGGTAGAAATGTAAGGCTGCAACAAGACAAGTACTTTGCAATGTTATTCTAAACAACACTACGAATCCAGAATGAAATTTCACTCTGCAGCGGTGTGTGCACTGATATGAAATTTCCTTGCAGATTAAAACTGTGTGCCCGACCGAGACTCGAACTCGGGACCTTTGCCTTTCCCGGGCAAGTGCTCTACCATCTGAGCTACCCAAGCACGACTCACGACCCGTCCTCACAGCTTTACTTCTGCCAGTACCTCGTCTCCTACCTTCCAAACTTAACAGAAGCTCTCCTGCGAACTATGCAGAACTAGCATGTCTGAAAGAAAGGATATTGCGGAGACATGGCTTAGCCAAAGCCTGGGGGATGTTTCCAAAATGAGATTTCACTCTGCAGCTGAGTGTACGCTGATATGAAACTTCCTGGCAGATTAAAACTGTATGCAAGGGTCGCAGGAGAGCTTCTGTTAAGTTTGGAAGGCAGGAGACGAGGTACTGGCAGAAGTAAAGCTGTGAGGACGGGGCGTGAGTCGTGCTTAGGTAGCTCAGATATAGAGCACTTGCTCGTGAAAGGCAAAGGTCCCGACTTCGAATCTCGGTCCGGCACACAGTTTTAATCTGCCAGGAAGTTTCAACATCACGGATAGCTGAAACTTGCAAACAATTTATAGAATCTCGGCTGCATGTAGCATGTCATCTCACTGGATGTCGGTTTCGTTCGCTTGGTTTAATCGCTCAAACCACAATGTCATTCCGCCAAGGGAGCTGTTGTTGTGGTCGTCAGTCAGAAGACCGATTTGGTGCATCTCTCCATCCTGTGCAATTGCCTTTATATCCGAATAGCTGCTGCAACCTGTATCCCTTTGAACCTCCTTAATGTATTCATTTCTTGGTCTCCCTTTACAGTTTATACGTCCCAGACTTGCCTCCATTACGAAACTCATTATTTTTTCAGGCTGTGTCCCACCGACCGATCTCTTCATCTCTTCTTCTAATTACGTTATGCCATAATTTTCCCCCCTATTCGATTCAGTACCTCCTCATTACGTACACTGAGGAGACAAAAGTGTCGCTCCTCCTTCTACTCGGGGTAGTGCAGCATGGCAGCGTAGCCTGGGTCCAACAAGTCGTTGGAAGTCCCCTGCAGAAATATTGCGCTATGCTACCTCTATAGCTTCCAAAATAGCGAATCTGTTGCCAGTGCAGGATTTTGTGGACGTGCTGAACTCTCGACTATGTGCCATAGAAGTTCGGTGGGATTCATGTCGGGCCACCCGGCTGGCCAAATCAATAGTCCAGAATGTTCTTCACACCAGCCGTGAACAATTGTTGCCCGATGGCATGTTTGAAAACACGAACGCCATGAATGGTTGGAAATGCGCTCCAAGTAGCCGAACATAAACATTTCCGATCAATGATCATTTCTGCTGCACCAGAAGAACCAGTCCATTCCATGTAAACACAGCCCATACACATAATATGGCGACACCACCAGCTTACACAGTGCCTTATTGACAACCCGAGTCCATGAATTCGAGGGGTCTGCGCCACACTCGAAACTTGCCGTCAGCTCCTACTATAGTTCAATTCTTTTATCTTGGCGGCTCGCGCATGCCCGCCCAGACGCGGGAGATTGCTGCGTTGCCAGTTGCACGCGCCGAGAGAAGCAGCGCTCTAGTGTAGTATAGTTCGCAAACTTACGTTTAGGGGGGAGCGCGCAGTTTATGAAGTAAAGCCACCACGGCCGCATTAACCCTTTCGCTGCTACAGAGACGTGCTCCCCGCATTCCGCGCTGTGCGCGATTTTGTCATCACTGTACTGCTCGCCTGGCAGACACATGGTGTTCCGACTGCTTCGACACACTTATCATTCGATTTCACAAAAACTATTTGGCCCAAAAATTTGATTTTTACACATTTTCTTGACTGATACCTTCCCCCCCCCCCCCCGCCCCATAAATGACCTAATCTTGTTTCGATGTTCAACGCAGTTATTGTATAGCATTAAATGTAGTAAACCATTGCACGAAATTTTGAAGAGTTTTCAGAGGTAAAAGTCCACAGCATATACTTTCCGTATGGTCAATTTTAGTTGCCACTAGAAATTTCAAAAAATTACATGCAAACGAATAAAATTCATGAAGTAAACACTTCGCTATTGTTTTTAAATATAGAAAATATTAAGCAGCGAACAAGATTTGAATTCGGAACCTTCAGTTTACCAGCCAAACACCTTAAACATTACCCTAACGCAGCTCGTCCTATAACACCTTTCTTGGAGTACTTTACAGAATCACGCAAAATACCGACAAACATTGTTGGTATGACTATGAATTACGTTTCGTCGAAGTGCAATAGGAAATAAACGATTACCGCTGTTCGTTATTGCGAAAAAGCGGTTAGTGAGAATGAATTTCCTTGCTATCGCCTGAATTAAGTGGCTTATTGCTTGTTTGGTTTAATTAATTAATAGAATATGGAGCAGTTGGTGTAAAGAATGCTTTTTCCAAACTTTGTTTTATAGAAAGTCTGCTATCAAGACACTGCTTTTGTTCAGTTACTTTATTTACGACGGAACGTTTCTAAAACTGAAGACACTCGTCCGTGCTCTGCACTGCAGTCGAGCTCTGGCAACGTCGTTCTCTGTTCACTGTGAAACGTCCCCTTAGAAAAATTAATGAATTACTGTGCTGGTAAACCCCTTACGTTATTTCATTTTCAAACAGCTGAGCAAAACTGAACGTACTCAGACATTTCTCTCTTTACTTATTCTGATCATCACTAAACTGACACACAATTTTTTTAGCGCAACGCAATCTGACTTTCAATAATCCCTACAAAAGAATGACCCTGACTAACAATAACCTATATCTTTCATGAATCACTTACCTCACAAAAATCTTCGTTATTAGAACTACTGCAATACAGCGAGCGCCAATACTGCCAGCTAAAGAAAGATTCTAACTACTGAAGGCACTAACTACTGATAGGCATAGTTAGCAAATGAAAGATTTTGATAGAGAACAAACAATGTATTTACCTTAATAGTGTTCAAAAGTCATTATGACATCCAGTCTTACAAATTTGCTGTCTGTGATGGACACACGTCCAGATCATCCGCTCTCAAAACTCCGCCATCTCTCTCCCCACATCCACCACTGCTGGCGGCTCAGCTACAACTGCGCAACGCTACGCGCTGTTCTCAGCCAACTGCCCAGCACTACAATAGCGACTATTTCAAAAATGCCCACCAGCCACAGACTGCACACAGCAAAGCCAGTGATTTCCATACAGAGCGTTAGGTGACGTTACCAACATATAAACCTAAACAGCCTACTTACAACTGGCTGACTGTGTTTTGTGACGTCAGATGCGCAGAACGAACCTAAACTCGGCCGCCGTCGTAATTGACGCGCACTTTAACTGAAATCGGGACTCATCTGACCAGTCCGCGGTTTTCCATTTGTCTAGGGTCCAAACGAAATTGTCATGAGCCAGAGGAGGTGCTGCAGGCGATGTGTGCTGTTAGCGAAGTCACCCGCGTCGATCATCTGCTGTCGTAGCCCATTAACGCCAAATTTCGCCGCACTGTCCCGACGGATACGTTCCTCGTACGTCCCATATTCATTTCTTGCGGTTATTTCAAGCAGCGTTGCTTGTCTGTTAGCACTGACACCTCTACGCGCACGCCGCTGCTCTCGGTCGTTACGTGAATGCCATGGGTCACTGTGTTGTACGTGGTGAGAGGGAATGCCTGAAATGCGTTATTTTCGCCATAGTTCTGACGCTGTGTATCTCGGAATATTGTTTTCCCTAACGATTTCCGAAACGAAATGTCCCATGTGTCTAGGTCCAACTACCACTCCGCATTCAAAGTCTGTTAATTGCCGTCGTGCGGCCACAATCATGCCGGAAACCTTTTCATATGACTCACCTGAGTGTAAACGACAGCTCCGCCAATGCACTGCCCTGTTACACATTTTGTACGTGATACTGTCGCCATCTGTATATGTCCATATCGCGATCCCATGACTTCTGTCCCCTAAGTATACTCCACCTACCAATCCGCATTCTCCTGTAGCATCACATTTCAAAAAGTATTATTCCATTCTTGTCTGAACTACTTATTGTCCACGTTTCACTTCCGTACAAAGCTACAATCCAGATAAATAGCTTCAGAAAAGACGCCTAACATTTACAAATTCATCTTTCTCACAAGGGAACATCCCCATCGCACCCCCCTCAGATTTAGTTAAAAGTTGGCACAGTGGATAGGCCTTGAAAAACTGAACACAGATCAATCGAGAAAACAGGAAGAAGTTGTGTGGAACTATGAAAAAATAAGCAAAATATACAAACTGGGTCGGCCATGCGTAAGATAGGCAACATTAAGGGCAATGCGGCGCGAGGAGCGCCGTGGTCCCGTGGTTAGCGTGAACAGCTGCGGAACGAGAGAACGAGAGGTCCTTGGTTCAAATCTGCCCTCGACTGAAAATTTTGCTTTCTTTATTTTCGCAAAGTTATGACCTGTCCGTTCGTTCATTGACGTCTCTGTTCACTGTAATAAGTTTAGTGTCTGTGTTTTGCGACCGCACCGCAAAACCGTGTGATTAGTTGACGAAAGGACGTGCCTCTCCAATGGGAACCGAAAACATTTGATCGCAAGGTCATAGGTCAACCGATTCCTCCACAGGAAAACACGTCTGATATTTTGTATACGACACTGGTGACAGCATGTGCGTCACATGACAGGAATATGTTGTCGACCCACCTAACTAATACACTTGGCGAATGGGTGAAAAGATTCTTCTACCTTGCCCGATTTAGGTTTTCTTGTGGATGTAATAATCACTCCAAAAAAAGTGATGAAAACATAAGAGTTCTTCACATAAACTGAAAATAAAAAGTTAAAAATTTCGGTCGAGGGAAGATTTGAACTTAAGACCTCTCGTTCTGCAGCTGTTCACACTAACCACGGGACCACGGCGCTCCTCGTCTGATACTGCCCTTAATATTGCCTATATTACACATGGACGACCCAGTTTGTATATTTTGCTTATTTTTTCATAGTTCCACACAACTTCTTCCTGTTTTCTCGATCGATCTGTGTTCAGTTTTTCAAGGCCTATCCACTGTGCCAACTTATAACTAAATCTGAGGGGGGTGCGATGGGGATGTTCCCTTGTCAGATATGCTTAATGTACTGCAGACTGTCTGCATTTCATATTTTCTCTGATCCGGCCAAACTCAGCTATTTTTCTGACCAAATATCAAACTTCATCTACCATTTCAGTGTCTAATTTCGTAATCTAGTCCCACTAACATCGCCTGATTTAATTCTACTACTATCCTTTTTCCTTGTTTTACATTTGTTGATATTTATCTTACAATACTGTTTTCGAGATACTATCCATTCCGTTCAATTGCTTTTACATGTCCTTCGCTCTCTCTGAAAGAATCACAATGTTCTCTCAAAGATCTGAAAGTTTTGGGGAAATGTATTTTCCAGGGCCCAGAGAGCCCTGTCAAATTCTTCTCGCAGTATCATCTATCCCATCTCATCTGAATCTACTTCCTCTTCCCTTTCTATAATATTGCCCTCAACGTTACTTTCTTTGTATAGTCTACATCTACATCTACATTTATACTCCGCAAGCCACCCAACAGTGTATGGCGGAGGGCACTTTACGTGCCACTGTCATTACCTCCCTTTCCTGTTACAGTCGCGTATGGTTCGCGGGAAGAACGACTGTCTGAAAGCCTCCGTGCGCGCTCTAATCTCTCTAATTTTACATTCGTGATCTCCTCGGGCGGTATAAATAGGGGGAAGCAATATATTCGATATCTCATCCAGAAACGCACCCTCTCGAAAGCTGGCGAGCAAGCTACACCGCGATTCAGAGCGCCTCTCTTGCAGAGTCTGCCACTTGAGTTTGTTAAACATCTCCGTAACGCTGTCACGGTTACCAAATAACCCTGTGACGAAACGCGCCGCTCTTCTTTGGATCTTCTCTATCTCCTCCGTCAACCCGATCTGGTACGGATCCCACACTGATGAGCAATACTCAAGTATAGGTCGAACGAGTGTTTTGTAAGCCACCTCCTCTGTTGATGGACTACATTTTCTAAGCACTCTCCCAATGAATCTCAACCTGGTACCCGCCTTACCAACAATTAATTTTATATGATCATTCCACTTCAAATCGTTCCGCACGCATACTCCCAGATATTTTACAGAAGTAACTGCTACCAGTGTTTGTTCCGCTATCATATAATCATACAATAAAGGATCCTTCTTTCTATGTATTCGCAATACATTACATTTGTCTATGTTAAGGGACAGTTGCCACTCCCTGCACCAAGTGCCTATCCGCTGTAGATCTTTCTGCATTTCGCTACAATTTTCTAATGCTGCAACTTCTCTGTATACTACAGCATCATCCGCGAAAAGCCGCATGGAACTTCCGACACTATCTACTAGGTCGTTTACATATATTGTGAAAAGCAATGGTCCCATAACACTCCCTTTGGCACGCCAGAGGTTACTTTAATGTCTGTAGACGTCTCTCCATTGATAACAACATGCTGTGTTCTGTTTGCTAAAAACTCTTCAATCCAGCCACACAGCTGGTCTGATATTCCGTAGGCTCTTACTTTGTTTATCAGGCGACAGTTTCTTCCATTCTTCAGCTTTTCCTTCTTTGCGTAGTACTCACTTGTCATTTGAGCTCTTGTATTCATTGAGCTTCTTGTCTTTACTCCAAACGCCTCTTTAATTTTCCTATAGGCAGCGTCTGTTTTTCCTCTAGCTATACATGCTTCCAAATTGTTGAATTTGTTCTGTAATCGTTCGCACTTAGGCATTTTGCACTTTCTACCAATGTTAGTTTTAGAAGTATGCATTCCCTTTCTCTGCATTATTATGTTTTCTCTTTTCGTCAATTAAATTAAATATCTTCAGTCCAAAGTTTCCTATAGCTTCATCTGCAACCTTCAGTAACACCTTGTTCTTTTAACTCATCCATGTCTCATTTCCCTAATTTCCTACATTTTGCAAATTCTTCATTTTAATCTGCATTCGCAACCTAAAACTTATGGTCAGAGTTCACATCTGCCCCCGGAAACGTCTTACAGGTTAAAATCTGGTTTTGAAATTTTACAGTTATATAAACAATATGAAACCTCACAGTGTCACTTAATCTCTTCCACGTAAATACCCTTCTTTCATTATTCTTAAACCAGTTCTTTGTCTAGTTTAAATTATGATCCGTGTCCACAAGGGCGCAATGCCATCTGTACGGAATTCCGCAAGACGCAACGTTCAGTGACATAAAAAGTAGATCTTCACTCGCAAAATTACCTCGAGCCACACCGCCCTAAGTTTCAACCAGAGATGTTGCAGTTTTCCAGCGGAACTCCTCACTTTGTCGAAGCAACTAATGTTGCGAGAAAGAGGTGGGGTGGGAAAGAAGAGGGCGGAGATACGCGAGAAGAGGTCCATAAAAACACTGACAGCTGCAGCGTTCTACTTGTGTTACTCTGCCTCCATCTGTAGTCAATAATATTCTGTAGTCTGGTCTTTAGACGTCCTTCTTTTTTCGACACTTTGAATGGTGCTATAGCTTACACCTCACACATAATTGCTTCTGGAATTTCATTAAGATTCCTGTTATTTGCGTGTTGATAGGAAATGTTCTGTATGTATGTATGAGGAAGACAACCACCTGGTCGTCAGCTTCTATCGCGACCTATGTTCTCATACGTTCTTGCCATAGTTGTTAATAGGAGTGGCTCATTCGTTATCTCTCTTTCATTCACACACCTGTCATTTTTAAATATCGTTTTACTCTGTGTGTACGAAAAATAATAGTAGGAACAGTTGTTCCTACAGTTTAAAATATCACATCGATAAAAAGCTAGATATTCACAGTTATTCCTGCAGTTTAAAATATCGCACCGATAAAAAGCTAGGTATTCACAGTTGTTCCTGCAGTTTAAAATATCGCACCGATAAAAAGCTAGGTATTCACGTTAAGCAAATATAGCAACCTAAATTGTGAAATACGACCTGCATAAGCCTCTTGTAAGGAAAATAATGAGTGAAAATAAAAAAAAATGTATAATCCACCGCTATCCAGAGGTGAGAAAATATAATCATTGGATCGTAATTAGGTTAATTAGAGATTAACAAGCCTTTGAGACTTAGAATGAAATAATTAATTTTGACTTTCAGTTTGATGCGTGATTTTACGTGTGTTGCGAGGACAGATGAGAGATACAATAATGTTGCCTCGGTATAGAGGCTGACTTGGACAGAGAGACGGATTTTGGGAAATGGAACATACTCGAACATTACTGGCTGTAAAAGAAATACTTTTAAACTTTGTGCTCCCTGCCGCCGTTGGATAAGCAGCTGCCAGCAGCAAGTCGTATACTACTAGCTCACTTACTCGTTACATAGTTAATTCTTAATTTCTTTGCGTGTTTTTGGGTACTTGCATTGTTTAATTCATAAATTTCGGGCGTATTATAGTATTTGAGAGGTGTAGCATCGCGTTATAGTACCTGAATAGTGTAAATTCGCGTAGTCGTTTGTCTTCTGGTTTTGTTTTGAACGTCCAGTGTCGGTTGGTCACAGCCAGTGTGCTCCCTGCCGCCGTTGGATAAGCAGCTGCCAGCAGCAAGTCGTATACTCCTAGCTCACTTATTTGTTACATAGTAATTTCGAGTTTTAGTTACTGTAATTGTAAATTCAGGCAGATTGTAGCGCAGTCGTTAGGCATTTGTACAGGTTAGTTTATACACTCTTTGCCTGTTTCCCTTGCGTTATCTAGGCACGTACTCGTGTTTCCGTAACTATTGTTCAACATCGATTAGAATGGACAGGGACTGTGATTACTGTGTTCAGATGAGGGCTGAGTTGGCATCCCTTCACTCACAGCTGCAGGCAGTGCTGACTTCGGTCGCGCAGCTTGAGGCTGTTGCCAATGGGCACCACTGTGGGGAGCCGGACTTGGGTATCACAGGGACGTCAACCTCGTCCCGTCTGTCCCCAGATCGGTCTGCTGCTGTGGTTGCCCCGGTTGCTGCCCGCAAGTGGGGCTGAGCCCTCGTCTGTGGTTGGTTGGGAGGTCGTTCCAAGGCGTGGCAGGCAGCGAAAGACGTCCCCCGAGGCTGATCAGAAAGCCTCCCCGGTGCGTCTGACAAACAGGTTTCAGGTACTGTCTCTGGCTGAGCCAGATGCAGCTGCCTGCCCTGTTTCAGAGGATGATTCTCAGCCTTCAAGGTCCGGGCAATTGCAGAGGGTGGGCTTATTGGTAGTTTGGAGCTCCAATGTTAGGCGCGTATATTGGGGCCCCTTAGGGATATGGCGGCTAAGGAGGGGAAGAAATCCAGTGTGCACTCCGTGTGTATTCCGGGTGGAGTCATTCCTGATGTGGAAAGGGTCCTTCCGGATGCCATGAAGAGCACAGGGTGCAGCTAGCTGCAGGTGGTGTCTCATGTCGGCACTAATGACGTGTGTCGCTTTGGATCTGAGGAAATTCTCTCTGGATTTCAGCGGCTATCTGATTTGGTGAAGGCTGCCGGCCTTGCTTACGAGATGAAGGCAGAGCTCACCATCTGCAGCATCGTTGACAGAACCGACTGCGGACCTTCGGTGCAGAGCCGGGTGGAGGGTCTGAATCAGAGGCCCAGACGGTTTTGCGACCGTGTTGGCTGCAGATTACTTGACTTGCGCCATAGGGTGGTGGGGTTTCGGGTTCCGCTGAATAGTTCAGGAGTTCACTACACTCAGTTGGTTGTTACACGGGTAGCGGAGGCAGTTTGGCGTGGACTGGACGGTTTTTTAGGCTAGCAGGCCTCGGGAAAGTACGGGGTGGGCTGCAATCTCAAAGGGTGCATGGCAAATACAGGACATGCTTGGATCAAGGAACAGTCGGAATTGTAGTTGTAAATTGTTGTAGTTGTGCTGGGAAAGTCCCTGTGCTTCAAGCGCTAATAGAAAGCACAGAAGCTGAAATCGTTATAGGTACAGAAAGCTGGCTAAAGCCTGAAATACGTTCTGCAGAAATTTTTACGAAGTCTCAGACGGTGTTGAGAAAAGATAGATTAGGCAGAATTGGTGGTGGAGTGTTTGTGTCTGTCAGTAGTGGTTTATCTTGTAGTGAAGTCGAAGTAGATACTCCGTGCGAATTGGTATGGGTGGAAGTTATACTTAACAGCCGAACTAAGTTGATAATTGGCTCCTTCTACCGACCCCCAGACTCCGATGATATAGTTGCTGAACAGTTCAGAGATAATTTGAGTCTCGTAACAAATAAATACCCCATTCATACGGTTATAGTTGGTGGGGACTTCAACCTTCCCTCGATATGTTGGCAAAAATACTTGTTCAAAACCGGTGGTAGGCAGAAAACATCTTCCGAAATTGTCCTAAATGCTTTCTCCGAAAACTATTTCGAGCAGTTAGTCCACGAACCCACGCGAATTGTAAATGGTTGCGAAAACACACTTGACCTCTTAGCCACAAACTATCCAGAGCTAATAGAGAGCATCATCACTGATACAGGGATTGGTGATCACAAGGTCGTTGTAGCTAGGCTCAATACCGTTTCTTCCAAATCCACCAGAAACAAACGCAAAATAATTTTATTTAAAAAAGTGTCACTAGAAGCCTTCCTAAGAGACAATCTCCATTCCTTCCGAACTGACTATGCAAATGTAGACGAGATGTGGCTCAAATTCAAAGATATAGTAGCAACAGCAATTGAGAGATTCATACCTCATAAATTGGTAAGAGATGGAACTGATCCCCCATGGTACACAAAACAGGTCCGAACGCTGTTGCAGAGGCAACGGAAAAAGCATGCGAAGTTCAGAAGAACGCGAAATTCCGAAGATTGGCTAAAATTTACAGACGCGCGAAATTTGGCACGGACTTCAATGCGAGATGCCTTTAATAGGTTCCACAACGAAACATTGTCTCGAAATTTGGTAGAAAATCCGAAGAAATTCTGGTCGTATGTAAAGTACACAAGCGGCAAGACGCAGTCAATACCTTCGCTGCGCAGTGCCGATGGTACTGTTACCGACGACTGTGCCGCTAAAGCGGAGTTATTGAACGCAGTTTTCCGAAATTCCTTCACCAGGGAAGACGAATGGAATATTCCAGAATTTGAAACACGAACAGCTGCTAGCATGAGTTTCTTAGAAGTAGATACCTTAGGGGTTGCGAAGCAACTCAAATCGCTTGATACGGGCAAGTCTTCAGGTCCAGATTGTATACCGATTAGGTTCCTTTCAGATTACGCTGATACAATAGCTACCTACTTAGCAATCATATACAACCGCTCGCTCACCGATAGATCTGTACCTACAGACTGGAAAATTGCGCAGATCGCAACAGTGTTTAAGAAGGGTAGTAGGAGTAATCCATCGAACTACAGACCTACATCATTGACGTCGGTTTGCAGTAGGGTTTTGGAGCATATACTGTATTCAAACATTATGAATCACCTCGAAGGGAACAATATATTGATACGTAATCAGCATGGTTTCAGAAAACATCGTTCTTGTGCAACGCAGCTAGCTCTTTATTCGCACGAAGTAATGTCCGCTATCGACAGGCGATCTCAAGTTGATTCCGTATTTCTAGATTTCCGGAAAGCTTTTGACACCGTTCCTCACAAGCGACTTCTAATCAAGCTGCGGGCCTGTGGGGTATCGTCTCAGTTGTGCGACTGGACTCGTGATTTCGTGTCAGGAAGGTCGCAGTTCGTAGTAATAGACGACAAATCATCGAGTAAAACTGAAGTGATATCAGGTGTTCCCCAGGGAAGCGTCCTGGGACCTCTGCTGTTTCTGATCTATATAAATGACTTGGGTGACAATCTGCAGTTCTCGTAGGTTGTTCGCAGATGATGCTGTAATTTACCGGCAAGTAAAGTCATCCGAAGACCAGTATCAGTTGCAAAGCGATTTAGAAAAGATTGCTGTATGGTGTGGCAGGTGGCAGTTGACGCCAAATAACGAAAAGTGTGAGGTAATCCACATGAGTTCCAAAAAAAATCCGTTGGAATTCGATTACTCGATGAATAGTACAATTCTCAAGGCTGTCAATTCAATGAAGTACCTGGGTGTTCAAATTACGAACAACATCAGTTTGAAAGACCACATAGATAACATTGTGGGGAAGGCGAGCCAAAGGTTGCGTTTCACTGGCAGGACACTTAGAAGATGCAACAAGTCCACTAAAGAGACAGCTTACACTACACTCGTTCGTCCTCTGTTAGAATATTGCTGCGCGGTGTGGGATCCTTACCAGGTGGGATTGACGGAGGACATCGAAAGGGTGCAAAAAAGGGTAGCTCGTTTTGTATTATCACGTGATAGGGGAGAGAGTGTGGCTGATATGATACGCGAGTTGGGATGGAAGTCATTAAAGCAAAGACGTTTTTCGTAGCGACGAGATCTATTTACGAA
This sequence comes from Schistocerca nitens, assembly GCF_023898315.1. Taxonomy (NCBI): domain Eukaryota; kingdom Metazoa; phylum Arthropoda; class Insecta; order Orthoptera; family Acrididae; genus Schistocerca; species Schistocerca nitens. The sequence continues at coordinate 41,742,397 of NC_064622.1, forward strand.
ATTTCAGTCATCAACTTTCTCTTCCGAATGCGAAAATATTTTGTTGAGCCCACCCTACATAGGCAGGAATGTCCATCAAAATAAAATAAGAGAAATCACAGCTCGAACAGAAAGGTTTAGGTGTTGTTTTTTCCTGCGCGCTGTTCGGGAGTGGAATGGTAGCGATGAACCCTCTGCCAAGCACTTAAATGTGAATTGCAGAGTAATGATGTAGATGTAGACATGTAGATGTAGATTTGAAATTAAACAGCCCGATATAAAAACAACATTACTGGACAGTTAACCAGCGCTCTACCATTTCACTGTCAGTGCCCATAACTTTTAATGATTTTAATTTGATACCTTACAAAGTGCACTGACATTTGACCACGCAGATTGTATCATTTTATTTGTGCGTACACAAATGCAGTCTCGGTAAACTATCAAACTAAGCATAAAAAACTTTAAAAATACAAGTGAAATTATCTTTAAACAAATGAGTTCAAATCATAAAAAAAAATTGTGTTATTGTACTGCAGAATGCTCAGTGAGGACTCTTGTTGTTAACAGGTTTATGCCTAATGACAGTTTTCAAGTACATATACATACTGCCTTTACAATAAAAAATTAAACTGACCTCTTAATACCTACCTTCCCTTTTTGACCGGTCAGGTTCCCTACACTTTTAGTACCGTCACTCTGGTCTTAACATTAACGAGATGTATTAATGAATAAGATCGAGAGTTTAGAGCAGCTCATCTTACTACCAGTTTAAAGTATTATTAGACCGAGCTGAGTGTTACTGAACAGGATAGTAAGGGGTAGAAATTAGAAAAATTTTATTAATACTCATTCAAACTGCCACATGAAAAATCAAGTTATGTCAGAGACAGAGGTGGAAGCAGGAAGCCATACAGTATGTCGCAAGTGGGGCCAGGTCGTTGACACATTACACCTACGGCAAGTAAAAAAAGAGACAGGGAGAGAGGGAACGTGTGGTAAACCCATTGCCTCTAAAATTTCTCTCCTTCATACCTCCTCTGTGTTACCACAGATGACGTGTCACTGATCTCATTTGTACTAAGATTGCAGTACACGCGAGGTGCCTATTTGCTGCCACCGCCCTGAGTAGAATGCATTAAGTTCAAATAAATGTTCACCAACCTGCAGTCTTCTATAGTTCTTATCCCCTGCGCAGAGAACAGCACGTAGGTCCTGAATCCGTTATCTTGAGGCTGTAATTAACTCTTAGCGAGGAACAAATATTTCAAATTAGTTTGTTTATACGGGAAGTCACTAGCTTTTTGTTAACAGAAAACGAGAAACTACACAATTACATTCCACTTTACAGTCACAATAGACGGCCGCTGTGGCCGAGCGGTTCTAGGCGCTTCAGTCCGGAACCGCGCTGCTGCTACGGTCGCAGGTTCGAATCCTGCCTCAGGCATTGATGTGTGTGATGTCCTTAGGTTAGTTAGGTTTAAGTAGTTCTAAGTTTAGGGGACTGATGACCTACGATGTTAAGTCTCATAGTGCTTACATCTACATCTACATCTTCATCTATACTCCGCGAGCCACCTTACGGTGTGTGGCGGAGGGTACTTATTGTACCATTATCTGATCCCCCCTTCCCTGTTCCATTCACGAATTGTGCGTGGGAAGAACGACTGCTTGTAAGTCTCCGTATTTGCTCTAATTTCTCGGATCTTTTCGTTGTGATCATTACGCGAGATATATGTGGGCGGTAGTAATATGTTGCCCATCTCTTCCCGGAATGTGCTCTCTCGTAATTTCGATAATAAACCTCTCCGTATTGCGTAACGCCTTTCTTGAAGTGTCCGCCACTGGAGCTTGTTCAGCATCTCCGTAACGCTCTCGCGCTGACTAAATGTCCCCATGACGAATCGCGCTGCTTTTCGCTGGATCATGTCTATTGCCATTTGAACCATTTTGAACAGTCACAATAATTTCCATTCTTCAACAAAATAGTGAACTGCGTATTTCCGTAATTACTGTCACACTGCTCTCAACTACATGTCTAAATAACCAGAAATTGCTAACAAAGTCTTAACTGACACCGACCGCGGCAGACAACATGTCTGACCTGCGAAACTGCCGAACCAGCTCCGATCTTACAGCCGAACCACGCCCGCCATCCAAGATAGACGCCACCCGGTCACGAAGTGCTTCGTCTGCCTCTTCTTTTAGCAGTTCTTTATTATTCTGCTCGTTATTAATACCTGTAAACCAATGAAATGGTACCACGATATTGAGAGATGCTTTAATTTGAAATACAAGTAAATACACTTTTTAGTTTTTCTAATATTAATAACAGAACATTGCCATTTTGCCGCACTACTTCCGAACGTAGCAGCCAGTCGCGGAGAAGAACCATAGTTTAGGGGGTCTTTCTCACGATAACCGTACCGAACAATCCACCTGTCATCGGTACCTCACACCACGTTACGTCATCTTGCCACTGCTGCCTTCTCATCCGCTCTAAGAAGAGCTTCTTGCTCCTGAATGTGATGACTGTAAAGCCAGAAATATTACACACCGTCTAGTGAGTGAGGACACGCATTCAGCAGAAAGGAGACCGCCACAGAAAACCAAAAGAAGCGAGACAATCATGCTCGTTATCTCGTAAGATACACTCCTGGAAATTGAAATAAGAACACCGTGAATTCATTGTCCCAGGAAGGGGAAACTTTATTGACACATTCCTGGGGTCAGATACATCACATGATCACACTGACAGAACCACAGGCACATAGACACAGGCAACAGAGCATGCACAATGTCGCCACTAGTACAGTGTATATCCACCTTTCGCAGCAATGCAGGCTGCTATTCTCCCATGGAGACGATCGTAGAGATGCTGGATGTAGTCCTGTGGAACGGCTTGTCATGCCATTTCCACCTGGCGCCTCAGTTGGACCAGCGTTCGTGCTGGACGTGCAGACCGCGTGAGACGACGCTTCATCCAGTCCCAAACATGCTCAATGGGGGACAGATCCGGAGATCTTGCTGGCCAGGGTAGTTGACTTACACCTTCTAGAGCACGTTGGGTGGCACGGGATACATGCGGACGTGCATTGTCCTGTTGGAACAGCAAGTTCCCTTGCCGGTCTAGGAATGGTAGAAAGATGGGTTCGATGACGGTTTGGATGTACCGTGCACTATTCAGTGTCCCCTCGACGATCACCAGTGGTGTACGGCCAGTGTAGGAGATCGCTCCCCACACCATGATGCCGGGTGTTGGCCCTGTGTGCCTCGGTCGTATGCAGTCCTGATTGTGGCGCTCACCTGCACGGCGCCAAACACGCATACGACCATCATTGGCACCAAGGCAGAAGCGACTCTCATCGCTGAAGACGACACGTCTCCATTCGTCCCTCCATTCACGCCTGTCGCGACACCACTGGAGGCGGGCTGCACGATGTTGGGGCGTGAGCGGAAGATGGCCTAACGGTGTGCGGGACCGTAGCCCAGCTTCATGGAGACGGTTGCGAATGGTCCTCGCCGATACCCCAGGAGCAACAGTGTCCCTAATTTGCTGGGAAGTGGCGGTGCGGTCCCCTACGGCACTGCGTAGGATCCTACGGTCTTGGCGTGCATCCGTGCGTCGCTGCGGTCCGGTCCCAGGTCGACGGGCACGTGCACCTTCCGCCGACCACTGGCGACAACATCGATGTACTGTGGAGACCTCACGCCCCACGTGTTGAGCAATTCGGCGGTACGTCCACCCGGCCTCCCGCATGCCCACTATACGCCCTCACTCAAAGTCCGTCAACTGCACATACGGTTCACGTCCACGCTGTCGCGGCATGCTACCAGTGTTAAAGACTGCGATGGAGCTCCGTATGCCACGGCAAAGTGGCTGACACTGACGGCGGCGGTGCACAAATGCTGCGCAGCTAGCGCCATTCGACGGCCAACACCGCGGTTCCTGGTGTGTCCGCTGTGCCGTGCGTGTGATCATTGCTTGTACAGCCCTCTCGCAGTGTCCGGAGCAAGTATGGTGGGTCTGACACACCGGTGTCAATGTGTTCTTTTTTCCATTTCCAGGAGTGTATGTTGCAGGAAACTCTGTTTCTGTCACGAGAGAATGCAGTGAGTAACTGACGCGGTACTTAACAGCCTGTTAAGTGAATATAGCAGAATAAGGAGGACACATGTGGTATAACAAGGCGAAAATCGCCATTAATGTAGGAGTACAAAATAAATGCCCAGCCTGTGGAAGCGGTAACATCTGTCACGTATCTGAGTGTGATTATTCGAAATGATGTCAAATGAAATGATCAGATTACACAAGTAACGGGTAAGGCAAACTCTAGATTGCGGTTTATTGGTAGAATCCTGAAGCGATGCAGTCCTTCAACAAAGGAAATAGCTTACAATACGTTAGTTCGTCCAGTCTTAGACTATTGTTCGTCTATATGGTACCCTTACCAGTTGCGTCTGATTCAAGAGATTGAGAAGGTCCAAAGAAGAGCGGCAAGATTCGTGACTGGTACATTTAGCCATCGCGAGAGCCTTAAAAACCTCATAGAAAGTTTGAAGTGGGGCGCACTTGCAGATAGACGGCGCGCTAAACGGATGGGGCTGCTCACTAAATTACGAAACCCAATCTTCACCGAGGATGTAGAGCATATATTATTACCACCAACTTTCAAATCTCGCAGTGATCACCATTCAAAGATGAGGGAAAGTAGAGCCCATACTGAGGCGTCCAGACAGTCGTTTTTCCCTGGCGCGATCCGCGAGTGGAACAGAGGGGAGGAAATATGACTTCGGCGCTAATTGTGCCCTCCGCCACACGCCGCTTGGTGGCTAGCTGAGTATATATGTAGATGTAGATGTAGATTATAAACCCAGCCTTGTTCGTAGCCTTACAGCAGCTCCTTTTCAATACCCGTCTCTCCAGCTCTCCTCATGAGTTGATCATTGGGATCGATGTCATTCAGAGTAATAGGACTTGATCCCACGATTATGCTACTATAGTCTATGAACTAGCTGAAGATGTACGCAAAATGATGGACGTTCGCCTGATGGTACTATAGTCTATGAACTAGCTGAAGATGTACGCAAGATGATGGACGTTCGCCTGACGAACTGCGAGCTGCTTGCCATCTAGCATCTACTGATGGAGAAACTGATTGTCTTCCAACAACACCATATCGCAGAGTGCTGCCACTACAAAACGTCAACGTGGAAGCCAGCAACAGGATACGTCGGGGTTCACGTACCTGTTCAACACTCAGATGCCTTTTAGTGCTCAAACCTACGTAGGTTAGGGAGTAGATCAACCGACCACACGACTAACGACAGCGGGTATGTCGCAGATGAGCGATCAAGGTTCACCGTAGAATTCGGTGCATGAGAATGCTCTAGGCATTGGTCGCGTCTGCTCGCCAGTAATCTGATGTGCCGCCAGGGTCGCTGACATCTTGTCCTGGGCGTGCAGCCGTTGAGGTTGTAATCGATTGTGAGCAATCGGTACAGTGCAACTTTTTTAAGAAGTGTTCACTCGTTACTAGTTAAGTTCTTTGGGGCATTGGAGGGAGGTGGTACTTTATGATGTATAAATTGTTTAACGTAATAGTGTGAAGCAAATACTAACAAAGAGATAGAGGGGCTGGCCAGTACTTACCTCAGCTCAGTACAGCCGATAGATACACAAAAAACAGAACCGAAAATTTACGTTCCTAGCTTTCGGAACTTTGTTCCTTCATCAGGGAGGAGAGAGGGGAAAGAAAGGGAAGAAGGGAAAGTGGATTCAGTTACTCACAACCCAGGTTATGAAGCAACAGGGAAAGGAAAAAAACGTAATAGTGTGCTTAAATAATGGAATTTTATTAAATATGTTTGTTTATGTATGAGAAACTCCAATGTAAAAACTGGTTCATACAGGATGGTGCACGAAATGTGTTACCATTTTGTTTTTGAATATAAACTTTGTTGTCAATACAATCTTAAAGGAACATATACTACAATGAAGAGCCGTCCATGGAGATTTGTTCTAACTCAGCACATGCTCAATATGTCCACCATTTCGTTTCCTAACTTCCTTCAAACGAACACTGAAGTTGGTGATTACCCTACGGCACATGTCTTCCGTAATTTCATTGCAAAGCTTGAAGAGTAAGTCTTCCGAGCTCCATTAAATCACGTGGACGTTTCGGGAAAATTTTTTCCTTCAGATACCCCCAAAGAAAAAAGTCACATGGATTGAGGTCTGGACTATTGGGGCCAATTTTATACGTCACTGAAGCGATCTGGAAACCTGAGTGAAATGATCCGCATGTCGAAATGCTCGTGTAAAAACTCCAACACAGTGTTTGCAGTATGTGGCCTTGCTCCATCTTGCATGAACCACTGCTTGTTGAAGGGCAAGGCAGTAGTAAGAAGCTGTGGAATGAAGCTATTGCGAAATAAGCTCAAAAAACGATCGCTGTTCACAGTTTCTTCAAAGAAAAAGGGTCCAATAAGTCTGTGACTGGAAATTGCTGCCCACGCTGTAATCCTCGGAGCATAATGTCGTTCATGAAGCACTTGTGGGTTTTCAGTGGCCCAAAAGCGTACATTTTGTTTGTTAACCACACCGTCTAAATGAAAATGCGCCTCGTGTGAAAACCAAACGTTGTTTAGAGTTTCTTCCCAATCCTCCACCCACTGAGCAATCAGTAGTCTCTGCTGCTTGTATTCTTCAGTGAGCTTCTGTGCGCAGGTCATCTTGTATGAGTACATATGGAGGTCACTTTTAAGAATGCGTTGAACGGAGCGTCTGGATATTCCCAGTTGCACTGCTGCCTTTCTACACGATTTCCCGGGACTTCTCGGTACAGTAACTCGTACCGCATCAATATTCTCCGGCGAACAAACAGGCTTAGGCCGAGGTCGCTTCGCTACCAATACTGTGCCTTCCTGTACAAATTTATCGTACAACCTGTCGATGATCTTCTTGCAAGGGACCCATCGTGTGTTAAACTGTTGTCGAAAACGCCTCTGAGTCACAACAAGGCTTTTCGTTTCATGAAAAAGTAACACAATTGGCGATCGTTGCTGTGTCGTCAGTTTTTCATTGTCAGCCATTGCTGCTTACTAGTCTCCTAGCGGCAGTATCGTGAATTACACGTCATTTCGTAACTCATTTGTTTTTCCAAGCTCTGCTGGTACTGCTGTAGAGATCCCAGCGGGATATCTAATGTGCGCCATAAATTGTGAAAGTAACAATTGGTAACACATTTCGTGCACCACCCTGTAGTTAGGGATTTTGTATTGTATAATACAGGGTGATTCAAAAAGAATACCACAACTTTAGGAATTTAAAACTCTGCAACGACAAAAGGCAGAGCTAAGCACTATCTGTCGGCGAATTAAGGGAGCTATAAAGTTTCATTTAGTTGTACATTTGTTCGCTTGAGGCGCTGTTGACTAGGCGTCAGCGTCAGTTGATGCTAAGATGGCGACCGCTCAACAGAAAGCTTTTTGTGTTATTGAGTACGGCAGAAGTGAATCGACGACAGTTGTTCAGCGTGCATTTCGAATGAAGTATGGTGTTAAACCTCCTGATAGGTGGTGTATTAAACGTTGGTATAAACAGTTTACAGAGGATGGGTGTTTGTGCAAAGGGAAAGTTCTGGATGGCCGAGAACGAGTGATGAAAATGTAACACGCATCCAGCAAGCATTTGTTCGCAGCCCAGAGCTAGCAGAGAGCTGCAAATTCCTATGGAGAGTCCTATGAAAAAGGTTAGTTATAAAACCTTATCGTCTGAAATTGGTTCAAGCACTGTCTGCAGCTGATAAGATTAAAAGAATCGATTTCTGTGATTTTATCGTTGCTCAAATGGAAACAGATGAATCTTTCGTTTCAAAGATTGTATTTAGTGATGAAGCAGCTTTCCACACTAACGGGAAAGTCAACCGTCACAATGGGGCACTGAGAATCCGCGGGAAACAACTCAGTATGAACGTGACTCGCGTAAGGTGAACGTTTTCTGTGCCATTTCAGCCAATAAAGTTTTTGGTCCCTTTTTCTTCGAAGGTGCTACTGTAACTGGACTACAGTATCTGGAGATGTTAGAGAATTGGCTGTTCCCTCAGCTCGAACAAGAAGCACAACAATTCATATTTCAGCAGGATAGAGCGCCACCACATTGGCACTTATCTGTCCGTAACTACCTGAACGTCAACTACCAGAGGCGATGGATCGGCTGCCAGGCAGCCCGTGACAGAGCACTTCATCACTGGCCTCCAAGAAGCCCTGATCTTACCCCCTGCGATTTTTTCTTATGGGGGTATGTTAAGGATATGGTGTTTCGGCCACCTCTCCCAGCCACCACTGATGATTTGAAACGAGAAATAACAGCAGCTATCCAAACTGTTACGCCTGATATGCTACAGAGAGTGTGGAACGAGTTGGAGTATCGGGTTGATATTGCTCGAGTGTCTGGAGGGGGCCATATTGAACATCACTGAACTTGTTTTTGAGTGAAAAAAACCTTTTTAAACACTCTTTGTAATTATGTATAACAGAAGGTTATATTATGTTTCTTTCATTAAATACACATTTTTAAAGTTGTGGTATTCTTTTTGAATCACCCTGTATAAAAGACATAGTGATTCCCCCCCGCTACGGAAGTGGATTGGCGCGCAAAGAAAAGGTTGAAGTGGCGGTCAGGCTGAGGGGGAAGCAAGAGAGCACAAAATAGGCAGTCAGTGGCCAGCAGCCGACCAGTCAACAGCGCAGGTGGCGAGCGAGGCATCCAGCACCTAATTTGAGAGGGAATGGCCTCATGTGTAAAATGGTGCTCTCGCATTGGAAATGGCTCTAAAAATGATATTCACGTCACCAAGAAGAACTAAATGGAGAGTATTACCGCGAAAGGAGAGACCAGGTAGTCGCCACGTGCTCGCCGCCAGTATTGCGCCACTACTTCACCAGATCCAAGAGGTTAGAACTGTACAACAGTATGAACCAGAGTGTTTGTGTGAGTGTTAATTTGCAATAATAATTCAAATATTACTAAACTTTGTGTTCGAACCATGAATTTATTCCTTTCATGGTACCTAACAGGGTCCTCTCCTCAAAATACTACAGACTGAGTATCCTGTGTGTGAAACACTGCTAATAATCTGTTTCATTTAATTGTGCCTAAGTCTGAATGCAAAAATATATAAATGTGGAATGTCAGATTTTTTGTTTCATGAAAATCAAAGGACGCACTTATTCATGATTTTATATAAATTTCCAATGTGTTTTGGTTTGCTTCTATTTTACAAGTGTCAGTGTTAATGTTTAGCAGCATAAAAGTTGTCAGTGAAAATCACTTGCTTCACAAGTGGTGTTATAAAGCATTTGATTTTGAAGCTATCTGAAGTTGAACTTTTACTTGAAGTCATTTCTGGAGTTGTAGAGAGTATTGTCAGTGGAAATAATGTTAAAACTTTGCAAGATAAATGATCTTAAGTGGGGAGGTAAATCAGCTTTCATCATAAATATTTATGAAAAGTATGCATAGTTTGCATATATAAAGAAGGGATAGTTTGTGCCCCCCCCCCTTTTCCAATCTGTTATATCAGGAAAAGACCAAACTGAATAGTTATTTTTTAGCTAAAGCAACCGGAAATGATTATTTAAAAGAGTATATATAAAAGGTATGTGTACAGTATTATCTTATTGCATTTGTGATGTGTATATGAGTGTTGCAGTTATAAGAGTCGAGGGACATGAAAGGGAAGCAGCGGTTGGGAAGGGAGTAAGACAGGTTTGTAGCCTCTCCCCGATGTTATTCAATCTCTATATTGAGCAAGCAGTAAAGGAAACAAAAGAAAAATTCGGAGTAGGTATTAAAATCCATGGAGAAGAAATAAAAACTTCGAGGTTCGCCGATGACATTGTAATTCTGTCAGAGACAGCAAAGGACTTGGAAGAGCAGTTGAACGGAATGGATGGTGTCTTGAAGGGAGGATATAAGATGAACATCAACAAAAGCAAAACGAGGATAATGGAATGTAGTCGAATTAAATCGGGTTATGTTGAGGGTATTAGATTAGGAAATGAGACACTTAAAGTAGTAAAGGAGTTTTGCTATTTGGGGAGCAAAATAACCGATGATGGTCGAAGTAGAGAGGATATAAAATGTAGACTGGCAATGGCAAGGAAAGCGTTTCTGAAGAAGAGAAATTTGTTAACATCGAGTATAGATTTAAGTGTCAGGAAGTCATTTCTGAAAGTATTTGTATGGAGTGTAGCCATGTATGGAAGTGAAACATGGACGGTAAATAGTTTGGACAAGAAGAGAATAGAAGCTTTCGAAATGTGGTGCTACAGAAGAATGCTGAAGATTAGATGGGTAGATCACATAACTAATGAGGAGGTACTGAATAGGATTGGGGAGAAGAGGAGTTTGTGGCACAACTTGACTAGAAGAAGGGATCGGTTGGTAGGACATGTTCTGAGGCATCAAGGGATCACCAATTTAGTATTGGAGGGCATCGTGGAGGGTAAAAATCGTAGGGGGAGACCAAGAGATGAATACACTAAGCAGATTCAGAAGGATGTAGGTTGCAGTAGGTACTGGGAGATGAAGAAGCTTGCACAGGATAGAGTAGCATGGAGAGCTGCATCAAACCAGTCTCAGGACTGAAGACCACAACAACAACATATGAGTGTTAGTCAAACTTTAATTCTTACCAGATGCTACTTAGTCTTGTGTATGCCCTATGGAACAATTCATGTGCCAAATTAGTGAAATGTAGAAGTGAATATTGTGATTAACAGGAACAAAGTCTCTTTTCCATTTCTGTGATTGCTTAATTATGCTGTTGATAACTATTGCTACCCACCGTGTAGTTCGTCTGGTTATGGTAGGTGTTCGTTGCCCTTGATTAAGAAAGGATTTACGAAAGTTACTTTTGCAAGAGTAAAAATAGATTCATTAAAAATAATGTTTCCACATTATTATGCCTAATTAGGCTGGTGACCGTTTATTATTTCATTTACGATAAATCTGTTACTGTAAATTCTTACAAGAATTAAAGTCCTTTTAATTTCTACCAACAGCCATAATTACGAAATTCAGGTTCGATTCCCTCTGTCCGTTAGGTTAATGTACGGTCAATGCAAAAATCCTCTCATAGGGTAACACTTACTGAAGGTTTAGGCCTTATGTGGCAATTATCAGCCAGTTATAGTGTTATACGTGGCTCCTGGTGACAGAATTGAGAATGTTATCACTGGGCAAACTGCATGCCGGTGTAATACTTGAGGCTTAACTGTGAAGCGTTAGTGTTATAAGGTGAGTGGACTAACGTCAGCTGGAATCCAACACACAGCTGAACAAACATCAGTCAAGGCTGGTGCGAAAGAGCAACGACTTGTAGACATTGAGTATAAATCCTTGAACTCTAATAAAGTTTTACTAGCTTCGAAGACGCTTAACAGGTTCCCAACAGCTATACTGACTTCATGTGGACGTGTCCCTGTTCGGCCATCTGTAGCATCAATTGTTTAGCGGATATGTTAGACTTGTACAAAAACACGTCCGAGATACTGTTCAGCTAAGTTCTCGAACATTAACACTTACCACTGATGTGTCTTAACATCAGTACCCTTGCCTCAAATCTTCACAATGCCTTTTGAATATTCCATAGGTTAATGTAGCTTTCAGTTATGCAGCGTAGTCGATTCTCGGAACAATGTTCGTGGTGGATGCATTCCAAACCCATAGTCTGTGGCCGGTTCTCCAACGGACAAGGGTCCCGTCCCAGTGCTGGCTGCCCTGTCTCCAGGCGCGTAGTCCACACACCGTCCTCTGTCTGTGTGCACATAGGGGTACAGCCAGCCTCACAATGGCACGCTCTCTGTTGGGGACCTATTTCTAGAACTTCACTTCTTACTCACTACTTGTCTCCATCTCACTCTCTCACTCTTACATTGTCCAGCAATTATACATTGAAGCGCCAGAGAAACGGTATAGTCATGCGTATTCAAATACAGAGATATGTAAACAGGAAGAATACGGCGCTGTGGTCGGCAACACCTATACAAGATAACAAGTGTCTGGCGCAATTGTTATAAGGGTTACTGCTGCTACAATGGAAGGTTATCATGATTTAAGTGAGTTTGAACGTGGCGCACGACCGATGGGACACAGCATCTCCTAGGTAGCGATGAAGTGGGGATTTTCCCGTATGACCATTTCGCTAGTTTATCGTGAACACCAGGAATCCTGCAAAGCATCAAATCTCCGACATCGCTGCGGCCGGAAAAAGATCCAGCAAGAAGGGTACCAACGACGGCTGAAGAGAATGGTTCAACGTGATAGAAATGCAACACTTCCGCAGATTGCTGCAGATTTCAATGCTGGGTCATCAACAAGCTCAGCGTGCGAACCACTCAACGAAACATCATCGATATGGGCTTTCGGAGCCGAAGGTCCCTTCGTGTACCCTTGATGACTGCACGACACAAAGCTTCTCGCCTCGCCAGGGCCCCGTCAACACCGATATTGGACTGTTGATGACTGGAAACATGTTGCCACGTCGGAGGAGTCTCGTTTCAAATTGCATCGAGCGGATGGACGTGTGCGGGTCTGGAGACAACCTCATGAATCCGTGGACCCTGCATGTCAGCAGGGGACTGTTCAAGCTGATGGAGGCTCAGTCATGGTGTGCGGCGTGTGCAGTTGGAGTGATACGTGGACCCCTGATATGTGTGGATACGAGTCTGACAGGTGACACACACGTAAGCATCCTGTTTGATCACCCGCATCAATTGTGCATTCCGATGGACTTGGGCAATTCCAGCAGAACACTGCGACACCCCCAAGTGTCCAGAATTACTAAAGAGTGGCTCCAGGAACACTCTTTTGAGTTTAAACATCTTGAAAGACATCATGTTTACGCCAGTGATTGTTAAACTTTTTATTTCCACTATTGCAATTTTGGCCTTAGGCCGTTATCAAGTGCAGCTGACTTACAAAATGTTTATAAAATATTTTACAAAAATCGTTGTGTATTTTGACATTCGGCCGATTACACAAAATGAAAAATGTAACTATGTAACCATGTTTACTTACATGTTTTGGCTTTAAGCCATGTCTACCTTATACAAGCTGGCCGGCCGGAGTGGCCGAGCGGTTCTAGGCACTTCAGTCTGGAACCGCGCGACCGCTACAGTCGCAGGTTCGAATCCTGCCTCGGGCATGGATGTGTGTGATGTCCTTAGGTTAGTTAGGTTTAAGTAGTTCTACGTTCTAGGGGACTGATGACCTCAGCTTTTAAGTCCCATAGTGCTCAGAGCCATTTGAACCATTTTTATACAAGCTGACACATTTATATGCCGTTGTCATTTGCTGTTATTCGTAACGCTGCTAAGTAGTGGGAGCACACATATTCATATATCGTAAAACAACACAGTCTATATATACATATGTTCGTTCCACCATTACTAGTAACTTTTGCACTCAGCCACAGCAGCGAACTACTGTTTAGAGGCTACTGGGAGCCGTTTTGACGCGTAAACGGATTACAGATATTATTTTTGTTCTGGGTACAGCGTCATTGCAGTCCAGCGACTGTACTAGCAAGCACTGAGTTATGCACTCGTTTTACAATTATGGAACATACTATAATTTCTTACAAAACCTACTCTTAGTGTTAGATGGGTGTAGGAATAGGACATAATTTATTTCCCCATAAGTTTTTTTAAAAACTTCGTAGTTAAGATACGTGAAGGTTTTACATCGTTCGATTAAAATACAGTTGGCGTGACATTCTGCCAACTTTACACATATCTTAAGCACACAGACTCATTATCCCCCTCACCCCCTGGTGTCTCCCTTCCTCTCCACCCTCAGCCCATTGCCGTGCCTTTACCGTTGTGTCCCTCCCTCTCTCCATCTCCACATCCTCCTCCTCCTTTCCCAACGCAACTTCCACCATCTACCCCTCCCAGATGATGAGCTTCGCCTTGACATTTACCCTTCCTACCAACTCTAACCCCATCTTCCTCCTGCCTCCTCCTCAGGGCTCCCTCTCCTCCCCCTCCGTCCTCCTGAGGGGCTTCCCCCTCCTATCCCCCTCCCTCTCTTGTGCTCCCCTTCAGTGTCTCTGCGCTCCCTCCTGCCTTGTCTTCCCTCTTCATCTCCCACCCCACCCGTCTCCTGCCTCTTGGTGCAGCCACTGACGCCCCTACTCTTTCCATCCGGCTCTCTCCCCTGCTCCACCTTGCTCTCCCCTCCTTTTTATCCTCTCCGGCCTCTCCCTCGGCAGGTCCCATCTGGCAGTTTTATTCTTAATCGTGTGTGCTCCAAGTGGGTTTAAAGTGTGTTTACTGTGGCCAATTTTTAACCTGTGAATGTGACTTCAGTGTCTTTTTTTGTGTTCTATAACTCGCCAATTTTTTTTTTTTAAACTTTATGTCGACTTTCTTAATTGTCCCCCAATGAACGACTCTATGTCTGTGTCTTTTTACCTCCATTATCATCCCGTACTCTGTTTTATATCCCCTTTTTTCTCGCCTTATATGTAACATTTTACTCTTGTATTAGTTGTCATGTCACTCGGCTGAAGAGCGGCGGATTGTGCCGCTGACAGCCCTCCCCTGCCCATATGGGGCGGGGGAATAAATCACAATAAAGAAAAAAAATCTGATCATCGACATATAGGCATAAATTCAGGTATATACAAGCTGTAGTATGTACATATAAGATGTAGCACTACTTCAGACATTAATCGAGACCATGCCACATGGTATCACAGCACTGCATGCTCGCGGGGGCACTACATGATATTAGGCAGGTGTATCAATTTCTTTGGCTTTTCAGTATATTCGCACCATATAGCTCATGTCTTCTATAACAACCGAATGACGGCTCGATCTTAGCGTAATCGATAATGTGACACTGGTCAGAGGTGTCATCAATAATGTTTGCTGGTTGTAATTAAATTTAATGTAGAATCCAGTAAGTTTCGCCCAGACAGCGTCTTCAGTTGTAAAAGCGCCCATTGTGGGATGTTTGAACTGTCCTTCCCACTGAATATACCAGAGGCACTAGAGAAACGGCTACGGCTGTCAGAAGGAGGCAGTATCTAGTGCTGCCAAGCAACCTGCCCCAAACTGTAAAGCAGCACAGTCGTGTTGATTATGAAAAGCAGAGTGCTCTACACAGTATGCCTTATTCTTCGAAACCTGATGATTTAAATAATGCCGACGGCGAGTGCTCTGCCTCTCTGGGACCTGAGTTGTTCCACCATCAAGACATGTTTCTGTGGCTGGTACAGTCAGTCTCCAGACGATATGGTGATACAGTTTAGGTGTCATGTTGAGACAGTTTAACTGCAGGCAACAGGCACTTGAAGATCCATAAAAGACTGCCAGTTAGTCAGAGGAACAGTAAGTGATCCTGTTTCTTGCAAATTGAGATATTCAGATCATCCGGAATTACGATGGTAATTCGTAATTTATGCATCTACATCTTCTTCTTTTTCTTTTCCTGTAGGCCTTTATCCCGCAGGAACGCAGGGTCGGCCGTGTTATGACGGATTTGGCAATGTTAGTGGCAGAGTACCCTTCTTGGCGCCACCCCGAACCCCCCAGGACGGAAGAAGTGTGCCCCAGATGTCTGTGCCTAGTGTAAGTCATGAAATATTGCGAACGTGTTTCAAATGTCTGTGAGTCGTGTAACTGAGGCGGAACGTGGGCACCAGCCTGGTATTCACCTAGCGGGATGTGGAAAACCACCGAAAAACTAGATCCATGCTGACCGGCATACCGGCCCTCGTCGTAAATCCGCCGGTCGGATTCGATCCGGGGCCGGTGGGCCTACCCGAGTCCAGGAAGCAGCGCGTTGGCACTCATGGCTACCCTGGCGGGTAATTTGTGCATCTACATCTATATTCTGCAAACAACTCTTAAGTGCATGGCAGAGGGTACGTCCAACTGTATCAGTTACTAGGGATTTTTCCCATTCCATTTATGTATGAAGTGCGGAAGGAATGATTGTTTAACTCCTCTGTGCACGCTGTAAATAATGTTACCATGTCCTTGCGATCATTACAGAAGCGCTACATAAGGGGTTGTAGTAAATTTCTGGAGTCATCATTTAAAGCCGATTTTTGAAACTTTTTAAGTAGGTTTTCTAGTGATAGTTTACGTCTGTGTTCAAGAGTCAGCCAGTGCGGTTTCTTCAACATCTCACACTCCCCCAAATACCCCCTGTTAGTCCTGTTTGTATGGGCTTCTCACACTTGAGCAGTATTCTAGGAGGGATCGCAAGACGGATTTGTGCGCTACCTCCTTTGCAGACTGATTGCGCTTCCCTAGTATTCTGGCAACAATCCGATGTCTACCACCTACATTACCCACGACTGAGCCTATGTGGTGGTTCCATTCCACAAAGTGTTACACACAAGTATTTGTACGAGTGAGCCAATTCCAACTGTGTCGCACTGATATTATACTCAAAGGATACAACGTTTTGCGTATGCACGAGTTTACATTTCTGATCATGAAAAGCAAGTTTTCAACCTTTGCACCGCTTTGAGATCTTATCAAGGTCTGGCTGAATATTTATGCAGTTTTTTTTAATCAAAGAGTACTTTTTTACAGTTAACTGCGTCACCTGAAGAAAGTCTGAGATGGTTATTAATATCCTCCGCAAGGATATTATTATATAACATGAACAGCAAGGGTCTCAAAACATTTGTCGGGCGCACACCCGACACCTCTACATTTGTCGATCACTCTCCATCCAAGATAATACTCCCTGCCAAAAAATTCGCAATCCAGTCACAAATTTCGCTTGATGCCTCATATGATCGTACTTTTGATGCTGAGCGTAGATGCAGGACTGAGTCAAATGCTTTTCGGAAATAGAGACTCACTACATTCAACTGACTGCCTTGACGCAAAGCTTTCAGGATGTCATGTGTTAAAAGCGGGATTTGTTTTCACATGATCGATCTTTTCGGAATCTGCGCTACCACCATTACGATAGCATCAAGTCCACCGACACCTCCATGCTGCTTCTATGGCAACCTGTCACGTTCTGTAATCATGTACCTTCTTGCTTACACTCAATTATTTGTTTTCTTTCTTTCGTTTTGTAAGTGTCCTCTGGTTACTTATGTGTGAGGTTTTCTTGTCTCCCACTTCAGTAACAACCACCTTGTATCCAGGTACTTTTGCTACCTTCTGCGGTGCTTTTTTATCTGCTCAATCGTGCGAGCCCCATTGGTAACACACAGTGTTATTTCGTGATGATTTTACTAAATTTCAAGGATGATGGATATGGGGAAATGTACCAGTATGAGAAAGAGGACCCACGTCCGGATACAGCCGAGTGGAACGTTGTAAGCTAAAATGGTTCTGAAACCTCTGACAGAGAATATATGTACCGCCACTGTTGTTTCTAATATTGTTCGATAGGGAACTTTCGGAGGTGGTAGTATGGACGAAAATAAGAAAATAATGTCTAGTTACCATGGACTCTAAAATGCATACCTCAGGACCTATGAGCATTTTTTCATCTTCGATAATGTGAAACACGTCTCCTCTAGAGAACTAATGCCCATACCTAATAAGGTATTCATTTTAGATTGCATATGTACTGAACTTTTTTTATGTGGCCCATATTACCTCCACCAAAGATATGTAAACCAAATTGTGACCTGACAGGCAATGGAAGGTAGGATTCGGCTACGATTGTGGACGAGGCCATAATAAGTTACTATTAGTTGCCTTTTACAGTTACACACATTTATTTTCAAAACAGTAATTCCAGACTCAACAATAAATTTAAAAAAAAATACCACACATTATTAATGAAGGAATAAACATCTGTGTAAATAGTAGTGTTTTCAGAGCATTACAATTTAGCAAATCACCATAAAATACAGATACAGATAATTAAAAAAAAAAAAAAGCTACTGTGATCACGGCTGAAAGCCTTACACGCCAAGAATGGCAATAAATTAAGAATGTTTAAGAACTCGCTGCAATTACAACTTACAGGTATTGAAATATTAAAAGTGGCCACAAACACAGCGAAAGGTATCAACGCCTGGAAGGCTTACTGCTAAAATACAAACACCGAATTATTTTTTCAAAGCAAATGACCACAATCACGGCTAAAAGCCTTCACCAGGAACGGCAATTATATAAAAAATTAAGAAACCTGCTGTAAAACAGCAAATACAAGCGAAGGTTAATTAAAAGAAACAAGCAACTAACCACCAAACAGGTGAAATAAGATGATGGTAATCTTGTAATACAACCCTTACACTGCTAGATTTCTTCCAGAAGACGACCGGAACTATTAACTAGACATACATAACCTTTAATGTAGGCATTACAAGGTATGGTAATAAATAATACAATAATAAAACACAAGGACCAGTCACATATGGTACTCCAGGAATCGACATCTGAGAAGGTCTGGCAACAAACACTTTCACGAGCTGAGCTAGGCAGCCAAGAGTTGCATACACTTCACAAGATGGTAACTCAGACTAGTGGCAGTCTAACGAATGACTAATGATAATCTTGCTGAAGCTACCTGACGTCCAATAGACCACATGCAAGAATGGAACAACATGCCAAAGCCGGAACTGGCAGACTGCACTACGCTCCCAGAATACTGTGCTTATAGTGTCCAGAACGAGAAAGGAATCACTACCGCCAGAGTGGAAGAATCACCAACCGGCCTACAATCAAGAAAGCTGTCAAAACTACACGCCTTACCGGACAGCAGCGGCAAGGCGAGGAAACGTACACTGCTGTTACATACACTAACCCCCAGGCCAGGTAACTGGGGCGTTAGCAGCCACCAGGCAGGAAAAATACCTCTGGTTGATCTTAACAAATTGTAACAAGCTGAATGTAGTAAATAGTAATAACAAGTCGAGGAAAGCTAATCAGATCTGCTTTCTCCAAGCACTCCACTCGCTACTCTTCGCCTTGGCGGCACCACGAGCAGCAACACGATCGCAACTCACTGGAGAATCGCGAAATATCACAATGGTGGAGGTTTCTCTACTTGGACTGAAATGCATTCATCTTAAAGCTTGCTGAATCCTGTTTACGACGAGGTCGTGCACCCCTGTGACCGCAGCCCTTCCATCCAGCAGTCCATGCGCACCGCCAGCCGTCCAGGCGTGTTCTCGCACTGTGCGGACCTGGCTCTTCCTGAGTCCCCAACCGAAGTGGCACACTCACACGAACCCGGAAAAACAACGACGTCGCCCCAAAGATAGGGCAACAGTTACTACATACCGATAACCACCACTGCTGCCACTAGCAGACAGGCAACGCTTGCGAAACCGAGTGGCGCCAGTCAACACGAGAAGAAGACAAACAACCACAACCATCCAGAATGAGATTTTCACTCTGCAGCGGAGTGTGCGCTGATATGAAACTTCCTGGCAGATTAAAACTGTGTGCCCGACTGAGACTCGAACTCGGGACCTTTACCTTTCGCGGGCAAGTGCTCTGGTAGCTCAGATGGTAGAGCACTTTTCCGCGAAAGGTAAAGGTCCCGAGTTCGAGTCTCGGTCGGGCACACAGTTTTAATCTGCCAGGAAGTTTCATATCAGCGCACACTCCGCTGCAGAGTGAAAATCTCATTCTGGAAACATCCCTCACGCTGTGGCTAAGCCATGTCTCCACAGTATCCTTTCTTTCAGGACTGCTAGTCCTGTAAGGTTCGCAGGAGAGCTTCTGTAAAGTTTGGAAGGTAGGAAACGAGATACTGGCAGAAGTAAAGGTGTGAGGACCGGGCGTGAGTCGTGCTTCGGTAGCTCAGATGGTAGAGCACTTGCCCGCGAAAGGCAAAGGTCCCGAGTTCGAGTCTCGGTCGGGCGCACAGTTTTAATCTGCCAGGAAGTCTCACAACCACAACTATGCCAACTAAACGATACCGTCTGGCCTCGAGCAGAGAGCGGAGACCTACAAACACCACCAATGTGAGCCGCAGCACGGCTCACAAATAGCTTGCAGTAGAAGAGATTTGTTTCACAGTATCGAAGATGAAGAAACCTATATCCACAGAGGCAAAGGTAAGCCACTAGAAGGCAACAGTGACGAATGCAGTATTATATGCTGCTGAGACGATGAACTAGGAAGAAATGGGGCAGAACAACTAGAAAAAGAAGAGAGAAAAATACTGAGGAAAATACTACGTCCCAAAAGAGGTGGAGATAGGTGGATGCGAATACCTAAGGAATAATTGTACCGGAGCATGAGAACAATATCTGGGCAAATCAGACTCAAAAGGGAAAGGTTTGCTGGACATGTAGTTAGGATGAGTATGGACAGAATGACGAAGAGAGTGTGGGAAACAACAGGGAGGTCCAGGGGAAAGACAGGAACCAAGTGGGTTGTTGAACTTCGGAAGGACTGGTTGGAATTGGGAATCAAGGTCGAAGGAAAGGAAAATTGGAGGAACAAATATACACCGACAAATATGCCGGAGATCAATGACAGAGAAGAATATAGGAAAAGTTTACAGTGTCACCAGTGGAGCCGACAGGAGAAATGGACACTGAAGGTCTCGGAAGAAGAGCGGGAGAGAAGAAGAGACAGAATGAAGAGGTTTTGGGAGAAGAAGAGGAAAATGCAGTCCAAGAAGGGGCTACCCGTGGTCCTACAGAGGCCGTAACGCTAGAAGAAGAAGAAGAAGAAGAAGTGCTCAAGGTCTTAGGTATGCGGTATAGAGCCCACGTCGAGTAGACATTTTTTCTTGTTTTGGTCCATACTACCACATCTGAAATTGCCCACCCTGCAGTCTTGGCAACAACAGTACCGGTATACGATCCTAGAAACAATAGTACCAAAAATGGTTCAAATGGCTCTGAGCACTATGGGACTCAACTGCTGAGGTCATTAGTCCCCTAGAACTTAGAACTAGTTAAACCTAACTAACCTAAGGACATCACAAACATCCATGCCCGAGGCAGGATTCGAACCTGCGACCGTAGCGGTCTTGCGGTTCCAGACTGCAGCGCCTTTAACCGCACGGCCACTTCGGCCGGCAAACAATAGTACCGGTACAGAATGATTTTCGCTTATAACTTTCGACTCGGCCGTTTGCGGACCAGGGTACGTTCCCCCAGACTGATACACTTACCCTTCTCCATCATCCTCGAAAGTTTTTAACGTCATCCCGCACTCATCCTTTATTTGTGGGTCTTTATCAAGATATTTTATTCAGTCTGTGTTCGATATTTATATAAATAGAGCTGTGCTATCCCCTTCCGTCATCGATATCAACCCAGGTTTACACCACTGTGATCGTGACGACAAAGTCGGATTACGCCAGTAGCAGGAAGCGAATTCTATCCTTTAAGCTCGGCCAGGTCCGGGAATAGGGTAGTGGGTGCTCGTTTCCAAGCAGCAATTATTCAGGGAGAGCATTGCAGCGAATGGCGTTTCCTGCTACAGAGCTGGGCTCGAGTGATAGAAGAGTGCAAGATAATGGCTGCACTCTTAATGGTGGGAGGGAACGCTGCGTTCGCCGATAGGAGGGCAGTAATGATGCCTCAAAGAGAGGCCAGATGGAAGACGTACTCGAGTCGCTGATCGGCTGCTGGCTGTTAGGAGGGAGGTGTCAGGAGCAGAGCTGCCTTAATGGTCGGCGAGGGCGGCGGCTCAAAAGACGGTAGCGCTACCGCTCACCATAATGTTGGCGACAGGCGGGATAAGCGACCACTTCGTCCTCCGACGGAAACACGAGCTAGTACTCCAAGATGAAACGGAATATTTTCCTCCTGAACGCTATTGTTGTTTCATTATATCTTCTGTACACTCTTAGGAAAACTCAAGTTTTATGGAACTGATGGCATTACATACAACTGATTTGAATTACACTAAACAAAATGTATAAAGTTGTTTTGAATAACCGCAATAATAGTGGAAAGGTAGAAAATTTTAGTGACTTGGGAGAAATCACAAAGGGACTCACACAGGATTCAATTTCGTGTCTACACCTATTCCTTACATATGAGACTGACTTTCACTTAATATTCACGAGCTACTTTGTGCAGACTAGTGTTGTACTACATATAATTAGTCAGAAAACAACGTAAGAGACAGTTAATAATGTTTTTCAAACAATTAGTAAGTGGTGCTCTGAAAATGGACATTCCGTTAGTTTTGGGAAAACACACTATATTCAGTTCTGTGCAAAAAAACAGTCATACCAACAAATAGTGAAAGGAAATCTATATATGGGATAGAGGGCTCCTAATTTTTGGGTGTACATGTAGATGAAAACTTGAACTCCGAGAAGCTACTTTTGCTCTTCGTATAAGAACTGGTCTTGGAAGCAAACAAAGAGACCTCCTGGCATATTCTGCCTATTTCCACTCAGTAATGTTTTACTGAATAATTTTATGGGATAACCCATCAACAGAAAGAAAGCATTGACTGCACAAAAGCATGCGCTAAGAGTAAAATGTCGTGTTCTTTCGCGGTCGTCAGTTAGGTACGTCTTCAAGGGGTTAGGCATTTTAACTGTACCATTACAGTATACACACTCGCAGACAGAAAAACGACCCACCACGAAGGAATTATCCGAATGGGGCATAAATCTGTAGATGTGATTTACAAGTACAGACAAACCATACAGTTTCAGATAAATTGGGGGAGTGCTCTGCCCATAATGCTGTAACGTTTCTCAATGGGGGGTAAATCTGGTGACCTGACTGGCCAAGGTGCGGTTTGGTAAGCACGTGGCAAGCACGAAGAAGAGCAACGGAAACTCTGGCCATGTGCAGGCGGGCATTATCTGGCTGAAATGTAAGCCCAGGAGTTTATTTTTATTTATTTATTTATTTATTTATTGTTCCGTGGGACCAAATTAAGGAGAAATTTCCATGGTCATGGAACGAGTCAATACATGAAATTATAACACGATATTAGAAACAGATAAAATGAAATATAGAAAAAAAAACATATTCAGGTGACAAGTCATAAGTTTAAATGAAGACAATCAACAATGTAACACTGGAATTTGCTTAATTTTTTAGCTCTTCCAGGAGCTCCTCGACAGAATAGAAGGAGTGAGCCATGAGGAAACTCTTCAGTTTAGACTTAAAAGAGTTTGGGCTACTGCTAAGATTTTTGAGTTCTTGTGGTAGCTTATTGAAAATGGATGCAGCAGAATACTGCACTCCTTTCTGCACAAGAGTCAAGGAACTGCATTCTACATGCAGATTTGATTTCTGCCTAGTATTAACTGAGTGAAAGCTGCTAACTCTTGGGAATAGGCTAATATTGCTAACAACAAACGACATTAAAGAAAATATATACTGTGAGGGCAATGTCAGAATTCCCAGATTTTTGAATAGGGGTCGACAAGAGGTTCTCGAACTTACACCACATATAGCTCGAACAGCCCGTTTTTGAGCCAAAAATACCCTTTTTGAATCAGAAGAATTACCCCAAAAAATAATACCATACGACATAAGCGTATGAAAATATGCGAAGTAGACTACTTTTCGTGTTGAAGTGTCACTTATTTCAGATACTGTTCTAATGGTAAATAAAGCAGCATTTAGTTTCTGAACAAGATCCTGAACATGGGCTTTCCACAACAGCTTACTATCTATCCGTACGCCTAGGAACTTGAACTGTTCCGTCTCGCTTATAACATGCCCATTCTGTCTGATTAAAATGTCAGTTCTTGTTGAATTGTGAGTTAGAAACTGTAAAAACTGAGTCTTACTGTGATTTAGCATCAAATTATTTTCCACAAGCCACGAACTTATTTCATGAACTAAATTATTTGTTACTGTTTCAATATTACACACAAGATCCTTCACTATCAAGCTGGTGTCATCAGCAAACAGAAATATTTTTGAATCACCTGTAATACTAGAAGGCATATCATTTATATAAATAAGAAACAGCAGTGGCCCCAGCACCGACCCTTGGGGAACGCCCCACTTAACAGTGCCCCATTGGGACTGAACATCACTACCACTCTCAATATTGCGGATAATTACCCTCTGCTTTCTGTTCTTAAAGTAAGAGGCGAACCAATTGTAAGCTACTCCCCTTACTCCATAATGGTCCAACTTCTGCAGTAATATTTTGTGGTCAACACAGTCAAAAGCCTTCGTTAAATCAAAGAAAACACCTAGCGTTCGCAACCTTTTATTTAATCCGTCGAAAACCTCACAGAGAAAAGAGAATATAGCATTTTCAGTTGTTAAACCATTTCTAAAACCAAACTGAACATTTGACAGCAAATTATGTGAATTTAAATGCTCCAGTAACCTTGTATATACAACCTTCTCGATACCTTTAGCAAACACCGATGGCATAGAAATAGGTCTAAAATTGTCAACATTATCAATGTCTCCCTTTTTATAAAGTGGCTTCACTACCGAGTATTTTAATCGATCAGGAAACCGACCACTCCTAAAGGAAAAGTTACAGATATGGCTAAGTACTGGGCTAACATACATAGAACAATACTTCAGTATTCTGCTAGATACCCCGTCATATCCATGAGAGTTCTTGGTCTTTAGAGATTTAATTATTAACTCAATCTCCCTCTTGTCAGTATCATGGAGGAGCATTTCAGGTAACAGTCTCGGAACACTTTTTTCTAAGAGCGCTATATGATTCCCTGTTGGAATTAGGTTTCTATTTAGTTCACCTGCTATATTCAGAAAGTGATTATTAAATACTGTACATATATGCGACTTATCAGTAACACGGACATTCCCACTACGCACTGATTCTACACTCCTGGAAATTGAAATAAGAACACCGTGAAGTCGTTGTCCCAGGAAGGGGAAACTTTATTGACACATTCCTGGGGTCAGATACATCACATGATCACACTGACAGAACCACAGGCACATAGACACAGGCAACAGAGCATGCACAATGTCGGCACTAGTACAGTGTATATCCACCTTTCGCAGCAATGCAGGCTGCTATTCTCCCATGGAGACGATCGTAGAGATGCTGGATGTAGTCCTGTGGAACGGCTTGCCATGCCATTTCCACCTGGCGCCTCAGTTGGACCAGCGTTCGTGCTGGACGTGCAGACCGCGTGAGACGACGCTTCATCCAGTCCCAAACATGCTCAATGGGGGACAGATCCGGAGATCTTGCTGGCCAGGGTAGTTGACTTACACCTTCTAGAGCACGTTGGGTGGCACGGGATACATGCGGACGTGCATTGTCCTGTTGAAACAGCAAGTTCCCTTGCCGGTCTAGGAATGGTAGAACGATGGGTTCGATGACGGTTTGGATGTACCGTGCACTATTCAGTGTCCCCTCGACGATCACCAGTGGTGGACGGCCAGTGTAGGAGATCGCTCCCCACACCATGATGCCGGGTGTTGGCCCTGTGTGCCTCGGTCGTATGCAGTCCTGATTGTGGCGCTCACCTGCACGGCGCCAAACACGCATACGACCATCATTGGCACCAAGGCAGAAGCGACTCTCATCGCTGAAGACGACACGTCTCCATTCGTCCCTCCATTCACGCCTGTCGCGACACCACTGGAGGCGGGCTGCACGATGTTGGGGCGTGAGCGGAAGACGGCCTAACGGTGTGTGGGACCGTAGCCCAGCTTCATGGAGACGGTTGCGAATGGTCCTCGCCGATACCCCAGGAGCAACAGTGTCCCTAATTTGCTGGGAAGTGGCGGTGCGGTCCCCTACGGCACTGCGTAGGATCCTACGGTCTTGGCGTGCATCCGTGCGTCGCTGCGGTCCGGTCCCAGGTCGACGGGCACGTGCACCTTCCGCCGACCACTGGCGACAACATCGATGTACTGTGGAGACCTCACGCCCCACGTGTTGAGCAATTCGGCGGTACGTCCACCCGGCCTCCCGCATGCCCACTATACGCCCTCGCTCAAAGTCCGTCAACTGCACATACGGTTCACGTCCACGCTGTCGCGGCATGCTACCAGTGTTAAAGACTGCGATGGAGCTCCGTATGCCACGGCAAACTGGCTGACACTGACGGCGGCGGTGCACAAATGCTGCGCAGCTAGCGCCATTCGACGGCCAACACCGCGGTTCCTGGTGTGAACGCTGTGCCGTGCGTGTGATCATTGCTTGTACAGCCCTCTCGCAGTGTCCGGATCAAGTATGGTGGGTCTGACACACCGGTGTCAATGTGTTCTTTTTTCCATTTCCAGGAGTGTATATCCTCGACCTGTCTCTGCAGACCAGCAACTTCCTTTACGACTGACCATATGGTTTTAATTTTATCCTGAGACTTAGCTATTCTATCTGCATACCACATACTTTTTGCCTTCCTAATAACATTTTTAAGCACCTTACAATACTGTTTGTAATGGGCTGCTGCATTTAGATTTTGACTGTTTCTAACGTTTTGATATAATTGCCACTTTGTTCTACAAGATATTCTTATCCCTCTAGTCAGCCACCCAGGCTGCCTGTTTGTGCTAGTACCCTGTTTTAAACGTTGTAACGGAAAGCAACTTTCAAAGAGCATGAGAAAGGTCTTTAGAAAAGCATTATATTTATCGTTTACTGTCTCAGCGCTATAAACATCTTGCCACTCTTGTTCCTTTATAAGGTTTACAAAGGTCTCTACAGCAACCGGATCAGCTTTCCTGAACAGCTGATGACTATATTTAACACGAGTTGCAGCATAAAAATCTTTTAAAGTTAAAATTTGCGCATCATGATCTGAAAGGCCATTCACCTTTTTTCTAACAGAATGCCCTTCTAGTAATGAGGAATGAACAAAAATGTTGTCTATGGTTGTTCTACTGTTCCCTTGCACTCTCGTTGGAAAGAATACGGTTTGCATAAGATTATATGAATTAAAGAGGTCTACCAGCATCCTCTTCCTTGCACAATCACTTATACAATTAATATTGAAGTCACCACATATAACTAACTTTTTGTATTTCCTATAAAGTGAACCAAGAACCTCCTCTAGCTTTAGCAAAAATGCTGTGAAATCGGAGTCTGGGGATCTATAAATAACAACAGTTACAAGTTTAACTCCGTTAAATTTAACCACACCTGCACAACATTCAAACACCTTTTCAGTGCAGTACTTTGAAACATCAATTGACTCAAATGCGATGCCGTTTTTCACATACATGGCTACTCCCCCACACCGCAAAGAGCTCCTCGAAAAGCAGCCAGCCAACCTGTATCCTGGTAAAGGAAGCCTCTGAATTATCTCCTTATTTAAGAAGTGTTCAGATACACCAATAATTTCAGAGTCAACATCTATAAGCAGTTCACTAACTTTATCCCTAATACCTTGTATATTTTGATGAAATATACTAATTCCCTCATTACTCGGATACCTAAGCTTTGTCAAAAGTGATTCCCTTGTTAGAGAGACTTCCCTTAAGCAGGAATACCTATCAGCTGACTTCAATCTAAAAAAGGTGCAGCTCTAACACACACTACTGCAGGAATTTTCCCATGAGTGATCCCACCAACCCCACCTATGCTGTCACCTATAAGCTTTGCCAACCTCCCCTTCCCATACCTGTTGAGGTGCAGGCCGTGTCTAGTGAAACCCGTCCTGCTGATAGACTCCACCGACACCACTGAAATGTGACCCATGCTTTCTGTCATCAGCGCACCCCCAAGTCTCATGTTATTACGCCTGACGGCTGTATTAAGATGAGGCTGATCGTGACGCTGAAACAGTTCCACGAAATGCACATTCGTGTTGCCAGTCTGAGTGGCTATCTTTTCCAGGTCACCATCTATGTTATACTCCCCATCCCTACCAATACTATTACCAGCCCCACCCACAATCACTACCTGATCCTCTTTAGTAAAATCCCTACATAACCCCCCTATGTTAACAGTCACCTGAGCCAACCCTGCATTAGGCTTCACAATGCTGGTGACCTGGTACTCACTTCCCAGCACTTCCTGCAACTGCTGGCCTACACCTCTGCCATGTGAACTACCTAACAGCAGAACCTTCTTCTTCCTCTTCGACTTTGCAACTGTTCTAGGCACAGTAACTACTGAGGTCTGCTGCATACTTCCTACATCTACAGCTACTAGAGATTCCTCTCCACTAGACTCTGACAGTTGGTCATATCTATTGTAAACACCAATAGTAAAACTATCTGAAAATCTTCTTCTCCTAGCAGATCTCTTGCCAACAGCCAGCTCCCATTCCCCAACCCCCTTCTCCCTCCTCATCCTATCTAGCTCCTCCTGTGCGTTTTTCAACTGCACCTGAAGGGCACAGATCTTACGCTCCTGCTCCTCTATCAGTTTACTCTTGCTACATAACCTGCAGTTCCAGGAGAGGATCTCACCAGAATGCCCACTGGCTTCCACACTGCATTCCCCCCAGTGAAAATACTTCGAACAAGTGTCACACCGCAATCCACTACTCACGAACCTACGGCAAAGCCCACACTTCTCACTCATGGTAAAATTTTACTTTTTCTAAGTTCCGCTACTACAATAAGAAGATGCTAAAAACCTGACTACAATAATCACAAACTTACTCTACAAGGGAAGTAACTACTATTATTAACAGTATTAATAAACAACAAATGTGAATATAACAAAAGACTAATACAGAAAGAGAATCAAACGTCTAATCACACAGTAACGAGCTGTAAACAGTTCCCAAAAGGTTCTTCTGAAATTATTTCACCAGAAAACACCACGAACACCGGTTGAAGACTACTAAAGTTCCTAAATAAATCACTATGCACAAACAATTAATTAGTACTTAGCTTTCGATGCGCCGCTACAGCTGCAACTGGTCAGCGCGGAATGTAAACACAGGCAAGAGGTTAAGTTGCTCGATACGAAACACTCACAAATATCACGTCACAACAGAAGAAAGGCAGAGCTGAATGAAGAAACCACTAATACGTCACTTATATAGTAAATATTATCACAAAAACCGTTAAAATATGTATCTGGAACCTAAAAATATATGAAAACTTAGAGAGCGATCTCACACGCAGCCACTCGCTTATGAGTGCTTGACACGAAGGGGAAAAAAAATGAGAATAGAATATCGTCGACGTGCCTCTGTGCTATAAGGATGCAAAGGATGACAACCGATAAAAAGATAAAAAGAAATAGTACTCCCGATCGTCACTTATGGCTGTTGGGCAGGCGACAGTCAGGTTGGTATGCTACTGCAGTCCCGGTACCTCCAGACACTTATTCGGCTTGTCTTCAGTGATGAGTTCCGGCTTCAGGTTGAGCCTCGATGACCATCGAAGACGTGTCTGGAAACGCCCAGGGTGGTGGTGGCATACTAACCTGACTGTCGCACGTCATACAGACCGACAGCCAGGAGTGATGACTTGGCGTGCCATTTAATTTTCACAGCAGGCCCCATTGGGTTGTCATTGGCAGCATCCTTATGTCACAGCGGCATGTCGACGATATTCTGCCCCTCGGTTTGTTGCCATTCATGGTAAGCCAAACTGGGCTTACATTTCAGCAAGATAATGCCCACCAGCACACGCCGAGAGTTTCTACTGTTTGTCTACGAACTCGTCAAACTCTACCTTAGCCAGTAAGGTCACCGGATCTCTCTCTCCCCGACTGATAACTTTTGCAGCATTACGAGCGGATCCCTGCAACCAGTTCACGATTTTGATTATTTCACCCGCCAATTGGGCAGACTTTGGCACGAATCCCTCAGAATGTCATCCAACAACTCCATTAATCAGTGCCAAGGCGAATAACTGCTTCGATGAGGACCAGAGGTGGACGAACGCGTTACTACCTTGTTGTATTTGTGGAATTCCTTCTTTTGAATAAATCATGTCATTCTTTCTCAAATTATTATCGTTTGCTTGTCTGTACATGTACAACACATCTACGGATTTCCGTCCCATTCGGATAATTTCTTGGTGGTGCATCGTCCTATTTTGTCTTTCAGTGTATATTCGCTAGTGAAATTCATCATAAATAATTCATCACAATTTGAGAAGAAGAGTGAGTTCAAACCCACAACAGTAGGGGGAAAAATAACCCTTACTGGCCACTATTAAAGTAGTCAGTGGCTCACAACGGAGTTCAATATGCCGCAACAGACATTTTTGATCATATGTCCAATAACATAAAATGTAAGACAGGAAGCAAAGCAAGTTTTACATATAACTTGAAGTAAGTATTTATGTTTAAAAACCTAGTTTTTAGGCATTAGTGGGGCTAAAAAATAGTGTGTTCATTAATGCTAACACTAAACATGTATAAACATGTATAAATAACCTAAAAAACTGACTCGTTCCAAATTCTTTCTATAAAAGATTCGTTCAAATCATCTATGGAACACGTGACTAACAGGCTAACTACTGTGAACTCCAGTCACATAGATGCGGTCTGGAAGTGTTAGTACCTGTTTTATTCATCCTTGGTCACTTTGTCAAGGATTTCGGGATATTAAAGTTTAAGAATAAATTGCATAATTCATGTCTACTTTGACCAGGATACGACAGGTTTGTTTGTTTCATTATTTAGAGTGGGGTGGTAGACCCGTCCCAATTTAGATCCTCGGTTCTTTCCAGCAAATGCCAATCCAGCTATTAGCGGAGCAGCAAGGAGTCCCAATTGAGAAGAAATTTCAGGGGATTACCAGCCCCAACATTTTCCTTACATCTACATCTACACTCCAAAAGCCACCTGACGGTGTGTGGTATATCTGGTTCAGCTACCTCATCCTCCTTTCCCTGCTCCATTCGCAAACTGCGCGTGGGAAGAATGATTCTCGGTAAATCTCCGTATTACCTCTAATTTCTCGCATTATCTCGTTGTGTCCATTTCGCGGTACGTATGAGGGAGGAAACAATTTGTTGTCCGACTCTTCCAGGAGCGTACTCTCTCGGAAATTCAATAGTAAAACACTCCGTGATGAACAGCCAATGCAGCCTTTCCTCAAAATTTCATTCACCCGCTTTCCAATTTAAAGTAAAAAAAATTGCCCACTGTTGTAATATTTATGCATTCACATCCATCCCAACCCATTTACTGTGCTTTCATGTATGCCATAATGTGTAATATTTATTTATGTACATCTTGCCCTTATCATTTACTTTTGTTCCAATGTATACCATAATATTTACGTAATATCATTGCAGTAACACTTTATAACTGACTGCTTTATTTGTTTACCTTAATTTTAATCATTTCTCTTTCAATGTAAATAGTAAGTAATGTAACATTAGCAATTTGTTAATTTCTACTGTCACATACATGTACATAATGAAATATCCCTCAGAGTGGAAGTCTTTGGCATTGTTATGATTGTACGCATTCTTCGTATATGTACCTCAGTATGATGAAACTTCTTAGTGTATGAGTGGTGCCTTACATTATGTGCATACATACAGGGTGGTCCATTGATCGTGACCGGGCCAAATATCTCACGAAATAAGCGTCAAACGAAAAAACTACAAAGAACGAAACTCGTCTAGCTTGAAGGGGGAAACCAGATGGCGCTATGCCTTGCCCGCTAGATGGCGCTGCCATAGGTCAAACGTATATCAACTGCGTTTTTTAAAAATAGGAACCACCATTTTTATTACATATTCCTGTAGTACGTAAAGAAATATGAATGTTTTAGTTGGACCACTTTTCTCGCTTTGTGATAGATGGCGCTGTAATAGTCAAAATCGTATAAGTACGTGGTATCACGTAACATTCCACCAGTGCGAACGGTATTTACTTCGTGATACATTAGGATTGGATTGTTTTGGGGGAAGAGACCAAACAGCGAGGTCATCGGTTTCATCAGAGTAGGGAAGGACGGGGAAGGAAATCGGCCGTGCCCTTTCAAAGGAACCATCCCGGCATTTGCCTGGAGTGATTTAGGGAAATCACGGAAAACCCAAATCAGGATGGCCGGACACAGGATTGAACCGTCGTCCTCCCGAATGCGAGTCCAGTGTGCTAACCAATGCTTCGTGATACATTACCCGTGTTAAAATGGACCGTTTACCAATTGCGGAAAAGGTCAATATCGTGTTGATGTATGGCTATTGTGATCAAAATGCCCAACGGGCGTGTGCTATGTATGCTGCTCGGTATCCTAGACGACATCATCCAAGTGTCCGGACCGTTCGCCGGATAGTTACGTTATTTAAGGAAACAGGAAGTGTTCAGCCACATGTGAAACGTCAACCACGACCTGCAACAAATGATGATGCCCAAGTAGGTGTTTTAGCTGCTGTCGCGGCTAATCCGCACATCGGTAGCAAACAAATTGCGCGAGAATCGGGAATCTCAAAAACGTCGGTGTTGAGAATGCTTCATCAGCATCGATTACACCCGTACCATATTTCTATGCACCAAGAATTGCATGGCGACGACTTTGAACGTTGTGTACAGTTCTGCCACTGGGCACAAGAGAAATTATGGGATGATGACAGATTTTTTGCACGGGTTCTATTTAGCGACAAAGGGTCATTCACCAACAGCGGTAACGTAAACCGGCATAATATGCACTACTGGGCAACGGAAAATCCACGATGGCTGCGACAAGTGGAACATCAGCGACCTTGGCGGGTTAATGTATGGTGCGGCATTACGAGAGGAAGGATAATTTGCCCCCATTTTATCAATGGCAATCTAAATGGTGCAGTGCCTGCTGATTTGCTACGTAATGTTCTACCGATGTTACTACAAGATGTTTCACTGCATGACAGAATGGCGATGTACTTCCAACATGATGATGTCCGGCACATAGCTCGCGTGTGTTTGAAGCGGTATTGAATAGCATATTTCATGACAGGTGGATTGGTCGTCGAAGCACCATACCATGGCCCGCACGTTCACCGGATTTCTATCTGTGGGGAAAGTTGAAGGATATTTGCTATCGTGATCCACCGACAACGCCTGACAACATGCGTCAGCGCATTGTCAATGCATGTGCGAGCATTACGGAAGGCGAATTACTCGCTGTTGAGAGTAATTTCTTTACACGTATTGCCAAATGCATTGAGGTTGACAGACATAATTTTGAGCATTTATTGCGTTAATGTAGTATTTACAGGTAATCACGCTGTAACAGCATGTGTTATCAGAAATGATAAGTTGTCAAAGGTACATGTATCACATTGGAACAACCGAAATCAAATGTTCAAACATACCTACGTTCTGTATTTTTATTTAAAAAATCTACCTGTTACCAAGTGTTCGTCTAAAATTGTGAGCCATATGTTTGTGACTATTACAACGCTATCTGTCACAAAGCGAAAAACGTGGTCCAACTAAAACATTCATATTTCTTTATGTACTACACGAATATGTAATAAAAAATGGGGGTTCCTATTTAAAGAACGCAGATGATATCCGTTTGACCTATGGCAGCGCGATCTAGCGGGACAACCATAGCGCCATCTGGTTTCCCCATTCAAGCTAGACAAGTTTCGTACTTTGTAGTTTTTTCGTTTGACACTTATTTCGTGAGATATTTGGCCCGGTTACGATCCGTGAACCACCACACACACACACACACACACACACACACACACACACACACACACACACACACACACATATATATATATATATATATATATATATATATATATATATATATATATACTCCTCGAAATTGAAATAAGAACACCGTGAATTCATTGTCCCAGGAAGGGGAAACTTTATTGACACATTCCTGGGGTCAGATACATCACATGATCACACTGACAGAACCACAGGCACATAGACACAGGCAACAGAGCATGCACAATGTCGGCACTAGTACAGTGTATATCCACCTTTCGCAGCAATGCAGGCTGCTATTCTCCCATGGAGACGATCGTAGAGATGCTGGATGTAGTCCTGTGGAACGGCTTGCCATGCCATTTCCACCTGGCACCTCAGTTGGACCAGCGTTCGTGCTGGACGTGCAGACCGCGTGAGACGACGCTTCATCCAGTCCCAAACATGCTCAATGGGGGACAGATCCGGAGATCTTGCTGGCCAGGGTAGTTGACTTACACCTTCTAGAGCACGTTGGGTGGCACGGGATACATGCGGACGTGCATTGTCCTGTTGGAACAGCAAGTTCCCTTGCCGGTCTAGGAATGGTAGAACGATGGGTTCGATGACGGTTTGGATGTACCGTGCACTATTCAGTGTCCCCTCGACGATCACCAGTGGTGTACGGCCAGTGTAGGAGATCGCTCCCCACACCATGATGCCGGGTGTTGGCCCTGTGTGCCTCGGTCGTATGCAGTCCTGATTGTGGCGCTCACCTGCACGGCGCCAAACACGCATACGACCATCATTGGCACCAAGGCAGAAGCGACTCTCATCGCTGAAGACGACACGTCTCCATTCGTCCCTCCATTCACGCCTGTCGCAACACCACTGGAGGCGGGCTGCACGATGTTGGGGCGTGAGCGGAAGACGGCCTAACGGTGTGCGGGACCGTAGCCCAGCTTCATGGAGACGGTTGCGAATGGTCGTCGCCGATACCCCAGGAGCAACAGTGTCCCTAATTTGCTGGGAAGTGGCGGTGCGGTCCCCTACGGCACTGCGTAGGATCCTACGGTCTTGGCGTGCATCCGTGCGTCGCTGCGGTCCGGTCCCAGGTCGACGGGCACGTGCACCTTCCGCCGACCACTGGCGACAACATCGATGTACTGTGGAGACCTCACGCCCCACGTGTTGAGCAATTCGGCGGTACGTCCACCCGGCCTCCCGCATGCCCACTATACGCCCTCGCTCAAAGTCCGTCAACTGCACATACGGTTCACGTCCACGCTGTCGCGGCATGCTACCAGTGTTAAAGACTGCGATGGAGCTCCGTATGCCACGGCAAACTGGCTGACACTGACGGCGGCGGTGCACAAATGCTGCGCAGCTAGCGCCATTCGACGGCCAACACCGCGGTTCCTGGTGTGTCCGCTGTGCCGTGCGTGTGATCATTGCTTGTACAGCCCTCTCGCAGTGTCCGGAGCAAGTATGGTGGGTCTGACACACCGGTGTCAATGTGTTCTTTTTTCCATTTCCAGGAGTGTATATATATAAGAAGTGTTTTATTTTGTAGGTCCGTATTGATATTTTTTTTATTTTTTTTATTTTTTTCTTTTTTACATTTCACTATGACCGGACTCATTTTCAGACTTTATGTCTTTAGTTGACAAAAAAATGCATTATACAGTTTTCGCTGCTGCAAGATGATGAGTAACCTGCAGTGGAACATAATGACGCGGATTCTTCATCATAAGCAACCGAAATATCTTCCCTTTAATAATAACAATTTGATTACATCACTTAAAATCGTCATGAGGCACAGTTACAGTTAAAAAGACGTCTCGCATCTTGTTTTGGATGTAGGGCACCACTACGCCAAGGAAATTTCGTCAGGTGGGGAAACAAAAGGCGAAATCTAATGTAAAACATGAACTGGCCGTCTCAAGATGAACCTGTCGGTTCGAAACCGGTAACGGCGCTATTTAAATAAATAAACAGCATTGTAAAATGTGGCTGAGTGCTGTAATCTTCTGTGTAAGAGTCAACCCACATCTGAATGTTGGGCTCCATAGGGGTTCCCCTTCCGTGCAGCGACCGAGGAATACAAAATTAAAAAGAATGTAGCAACCAGTCGCGGAGACATAATTTATTTATCTTGTTGCAAATCGATTTCGAATTCTACAGTCGAAATCGATCTGCAACAAGATAAGTAAATTGTTTTTCCGCGACTGGTTGCTACATTCATTATAATTTCAACCCACACTGTTGTCTCCCTGAACATGCATCTGGAGGGGAGGCATTGTCGGCGGCCAGCTGGTCTCACGGCACTGGGATGTTGGTGGAGCGCCGAATGCCTGTTGACTGGCAAGTGCGATCGCTTCAGCAGCAGCGGGGAGGCATTCTCGACTGCAGAATATGTTGATATAATGAAACGATGCTCCCCATCCCATACTATCCTACCACTCACGACAGTAGAAACTATTTGACCGCACACAGGTTGCAGCTTCAAGCTATGTAACTTTAAAGTGAGTATATGTACTCTAGTTCTGACAGTCACCGGACTTCCCATCATTTTAGGCTTAGATTTTTTACTTTCAAACCGTTTTTAACATAGGACTTGTGAATTTTTTTGAGTGTCCATCCATTTAAACTTATGGTAACTGAGGTACAAGGAAATGTTTGGATTGTGACATGAGAAGCATGGGAGGATACTGCTAAATACAGCACTAAGTAAGATTTTGTGTTGACTATGCTACAAATATAGCACCATTCTTATCTGTCATCTATCAGAGATCATTGGAACGGGACTGGAAGAAGGCCCTGGTCATAGCAATCTATAAAAAGGGTAGAAAATCGGATGCACATTTCACTGACATCGATTTGTTCTAGAATCATGGAACATATTTTGTGTTCAGACATAATGACCTTTCGAGACTCTGAGAAGCTCATCTGCAGAAACCAGCACGGTTTTAGGAAACAGCGGTCACGCGAGACACAGCTGGCCCTCTTTGTGCATGATATACAACAGGCTCTAGACACCGACTCCCAGGTTTATACCATATTTCTCGACTTTCGAAAGGTGTTCGACTCAGTTCCGCACTTTCGCTTGCTACAAAAAGTGCGCGCTTACGGGCTATCCAATGACATATGCGGTTGGACAGAAAGTTTTCTAACAGACAGGGAGCAGTATGTCATCCTGAACGGGCTGACTTCAACAGAAATAAGAGTAACTTCAGGTGTGCCCCAGGGCAGCGTAATAGGTCCTCTGCTTTTTACGATTTACGTAAACGATGTGGTTGATGGTACTGACAGCAGCCTTAGACTGTTTGCCGATGATGCTGTAGTCTACAGGAACGTAGTATCACACGAAAGTTGTGAACAAATCATTGAGGATTTGCAGAAAATAAATGCTTGGTGTAATGACCTGCAGCCGGCCGAAGTGGCCGTGCGGTTAAAGGCGCTGCAGTCTGGAACCGCAAGACCGCTACGGTCGCAGGTTCGAATCCTGCCTCGGGCATGGATGTTTGTGATGTCCGTAGGTTAGTTAGGTTTAAGTAGTTCTAAGTTCTAGGGGACTAATGACCTCAGAAGTTGAGTCCCATAGTGCTCAGAGCCATTTGAACCATTTTAATGACCTGCAGTTATCTCTCAATATTAGTAAGTATAACCTACTGCGTATAACAAGGTGAAAATCCCCGTTAATGTACGAGTACAAAATAAATGCGCAGTCTTTGGAAGCGGTAACATCCCTCAAGTATCTGGGTGTGACTATTCGAAATGATCTCAAATGGAATGATCAGATTACAGAAGTAACGGGTAAGGCGAACTCGAGATTGCGGTTTATTGGTAGAATCCTGAAGCGATGCAGTCCGTCAACAAAGGAAATTGCTTACAATACGTTAGTTCGTCCAGTCTTAGAGTACTGTTCGTCTGTATGGGACCCTTACCAGTTCTGTCTGATTCAAGGGATTGAGAAGGACCAAAGAATAGTGGCAAGATTCGTGACTGGTACATTTAGCCATTGCGAGAGCGTTACGAATCTCATAGAAAGTTTGAAGTGGGACACACTTGCAGATAGGCGGCACGCTAAACAGAAGGGGCTGCTCACTAAATTCCGAAATCCAAACTTCGCCGATGATGTAGAGCATGTATTATTACCACCAACTTTCAAATCGCGTAATGATCATCATTCAAAGATAAGGGAAATAAGAAGTCGTACTGAGGCGTTCAGACAGTGGTTTTTCGCTCACGTGATCCGCGAGTGGAACAGAGGGGGGAAATATGACTTTGGCGCGAAATGTGCCCTCCACCACACACTGCTTGGTAGCTAGCGGAGTATATATGTAGATGTAGATGTAGATTTTAAAATTAGGACCATTTCTATACTTTGTGCAAGTGATCGGGTAGCCATGAAGTCTGTGCTCATGTCTTCAGGTCCCCCACAGTGTTTATTTTTAGTTTCACACATGCAGGACAAAACGCCATCAGGATTTTTCTTTTAATTTTCTACCAGTTTGCTCGTAGGAAAACTATCTTACCTCTACAGCAATATCACAGGAGTGACGGGAAACACTGTAACACGATCGATCTATTTTTAAATTTTCACCATTTTTTTGTACCATTTTTTGAATTTCCCGACAGTTTTGAATTTTCTGCCACATTATACATAGGCCAATTCTCCTATATCAGAGGGTTTATGGAGGGGGAGGTATGACTTTAGGAGACAGTACCCTTGGTCCCAGGACCCCCCACAGGGGGAGGCTGCCTAACCTTGGGAGACAACACACTTTGTCCCACAACCAATATAGGGGTAGTGGAGAGGAGGGTGGTGGTGATCTTTGTTCTAGAACTGGCACAGTGGCTGCTGATGACCTTGAGAACAATGCTCTTTGTTCAAGGACAGTGGAGATGGGAGGGGTAGAGGGAGGGGGTGATCCTAACCTTGCGAACAACAGAGGTGGGAGGAGGTTAGAGCAACTTTTGGTCCCAAACTGGTAATAATACCATTGAGAAGAACAGGAGGCAGTTGTTCATGGAATATAGAACAAATTAATTTCTGATTAGCCAAAAAAATTACTTGGCTCTTCGTCCTATTTAATATAACTCACTCGTATTGTGATATTCTGTATACTGAAGATGATCATCATTCATCTGGATAATGACAGCATTGACTAGTTCTGGCACTTATGTAAAGCTGGAAGTCATTTAATTCGAAATTAATTCACCATAAGCGAATTCCTTAACATCAGTTGTTTTAAGTATAGATCTAGTACCCAAAAGTGACACATGAAAATCTATGCTGTCGAAGGACTCGGACCCAGATTTCCCCATTACCGCGAGGGGTCGCCTTAACCACTTCTTCTATC